>NC_090653.1:149578357-149813357 GCF_040937935.1 Hyperolius riggenbachi | reverse complement strand
GGATTGATCCTTGTGGCACTCCGAATTGTAGAGGTGCAGGTTTGGACATTATAGGTCCTAGGGATACTCTCTGTGTTCTGTCAGTCAGGAATGATCTGAACCACTGGAGGACTGATCCACTGATGCCACAGTACTCCTGCAGTCTGTTAAGCAGGATTTTATGGTCAACTGTATCAAAAGCAGCTGAGAGATCCAACAGGATTAGGATGGAGCATTCCCCTCTGTCCCTTGCCATGAGCAGATCGTTGCAGACTTGGATGAGGGCTGTTTCACAGCTGTGGTGTTTCTTAAAGCCAGATTGTAGAGGGTCCAGGATGTTGTTTACTGACAGCCTGGTTTCAAGTTGCAGATAGACAGCCTTTTCAATAACTTTACCTAAGAAGGGGAGGTTGGAGACAGGTCTGTAGCTGCTCATAGCATCTGGATCCATGGAAGGTTTTTTAAGAAGGGGCTTGATGATTCCTTCTTTTAGAGAGGTAGGAAACCTCCCTGCTTGCAGAGAGCAATTTACTATTTTGTGAAATGCTGGACCAAGCAGGTCAGGGCATTTCAGCATATGTTTAGTTGGTCCAGGGTCCAGGTCGCAGGTTGTCTGGCAGAGACGACAGAGGATGTCTGAGATCTCTTCCTCACTAATACTTTTGAAGTCAGTCCAGGGTGCTCGCTGCTCTTTTTTTTTTCAATGGCTTCCTTGGAAGTGACATCAATGCCAGTAATGAAGGTCCCAGCTTTATTTAGTGAAGTATTTTAAGGATTAAATAATATATTGTTTATATGTGTTTAGCGTGTTTGTGCGGTGGGGACGGTTAGTTTTAGGCACCACCAGGGGGGTCTTAGGTTTAGGCACCACCAAGGGAGTCTTAAGTTTAGGCACCACCAGGGCGGTCTTAGGTTTAGGCACCACCAGGGGAGTCTTAGGTTTAGGCACCACCAGGGGAGTCTTAGGTTTAGGCACCACCAGGGGGGTCTTAGGTTTAGGCACCACCAGGGGGGTCTTAGGTTTAGGCACCACCAGGGGGGTCTTAGGTTTAGGCACCACCAGGGCGGTCTTAGGTTTAGGCACCACCAGGGCGGTCTTAGGTTTAGGCACCACCAGGGGAGTCTTAGGTTTAGGCACCACCAGGGGGGTCTTAGGTTTAGGCACCACCAGGGCGGTCTAGGGTTAGGGATAGGTACAGGGAGGGTTAGGTATAGTTACAGTGCAATATACACCACCAGGGGTGTGGTTAGGTTTAGACACCACCAGGCGAGTATTAGGTTTAGGCACCACCAGTGGAGTCTTAGGTTTAGGCACCACCAGAGGGGTCTTAGGTTTAGGCACCACCAGAGGGGTCTTAGGTTTAGGCACCATCAGGGGAGTCTTAGGTTTAGGCACCACCAGGGGGGTCTTAGGTTTAGGCACCACCAGGGGGGTCTTAGGTTTAGGCACCACCAGGGGGGTCTTAGGTTTAGGCACCACCAGGGTGTCAGAATTGTAGCGGTTTTATTTATGCAGGAAAAAGCTGTCATAAGTGTATGGTTTAAGCTTTAATGTTCTATACAAAATTTCATTGTAAAGTGAAAAGTTAGAGTACTTTATATTGCTCTGTGACATAACATATTCCAGGCTGTGAGGCCTATAAGATTATTCTGGTTACAAGAAGCCAAAACATTCTTTGTTAATGTCAAGGTTAGACTGCACAGTATGTGTAAGACAGAATGCTGGTTTAAAATTAACATTACTGCAGTAATTATAAATGCACATAATTATTACACACAGATATTATTAATCTAAATATTAATGATCAATACAGTCCTAAAGAAAGGAATAGTTATTGTTAAACCCTATATAATAGAATCTATTACTCTGAAAGACATTAAAAATCTGTAGTCTACCCGTGGAAGATGAGAAAGTAAAACATTCTCGTAGGCTTGTTTTGGTTCTGGAAGAATTGTTGATGTGCTCTAGTCTCAGAAAGCTGATAACACATGATGTTTTGGGAACAAGTTATATAAATATTAAACAAAGAAGTTGTTTTCCCAATTAGTTAAAGATCATTCCATGATGCCACCTGGCGGTCTTATGAAATCAACATTATTAATACTGTTTGTTATTTGTTATGAAAGGCTGACCTCTGCCGGTTGAAATTAGATAGTTATTTCTTCATCAGAAAGACAAATATATGGAAAATGATTTTATATTATTAAGATTTAATATGCAATTATTTCTTATATGATTAATTGTTTTAAGAAGAATTATATAATAAGCTTTATATTTAAATAAGTATATTAGAAGCCCTGTATGTTTCAATAAGCCTTAAATTGCTGAAGGCTCTCACAGGTCTGGTTACAGTGTCAACCTGACCAATCTCATGTCTGGCAAAGTACCAAGACATTCCAACATAATTAACAGGGAACACTTTATCAGAAATGCGTCATGAATGACATTGTTTAGTCTCCATGTCTGGGTCAGCCAACAGACAAGATGGCTGTTGACGTCCATTTTTAATTACGTGCGTCAGAAATGACCTAAACAAAATGTCAAGCACTCCAAATGACGTTAATTCCCACAAGATGAGGTAATTAAGAATTTATAAACGATAATATTGTGACTTAGGTAATCAAAACATGATAAAGCATTGACGCACGAAAGCTTTAGCCAATCAGAGCCTGGGATTTAGGGAAAGTTCCAGATTAGGCAGCCATATTGCCTCCAACCCCTATAAAAGTAGAAGCTGAAAGCTCATAGTTTGCAGAAGCCCAACAATCTCCTGAGAAGACACATGAGGCAAAGCTACCTTCCCACAAGTGGTTCTAGATGCTGAAGAGATGACAGAGAAAGGGTAATATGCTTAATATTCTGGTGATTTACTTTATTAATTTTTCAGCATTAAGTTTTATTAAGATGTTAGCAAGAAGTTTTTAGAAGCTATTTTTTATGCTATTTCTTTAAGAAGATTACTACAAGTTTTACACAGCTACTAGATACATACCTATTGATACAGATGAGACTACTTTTGATCTTCTTCTACATAACACAACTGTTATATTCTTTTTTGAATGTACTTAGAAGATTGATAATTGCTTGGCTCTAAAGCCTTGATAAGATGGAATACTGTTATAAGGAAACACTACTTGGAACTGTTCATATTTTGTATATATGCTGTATGATAAGCAAATACAATTTTTTTATATAAAATCATATACTGAGTGCTCTGATTCATTTCAAGGTATACCGTCAATCTATAATTACTGTTATAGAGGGTTCAGACCCCACTATGCCGGATTTATATGATAGCAACGCTTTAAGGGCTGGTCCTTTACTGAGTTAGCAATCATGAAAAAGGCAAAAAACGCTCAGGTTTTTGACAAGGGGGGTCTTAGGTTTAGGCACCACCAGGGGGGTCTTAGAATTAGGCATCACCAGGGGGGTCTTAGGTTTAGGCACCACCAGGGGGGGTCTAGGGTTAGGGATAGGTACAGGGAGGGTTAGGTATAGTTATAGTGCAATATACACCATCAGGGGGTGGTTAGGTTTAGACACCACCAGGGGAGTATTAGGTTTAGGCACCACCAGGGGAGTCTTAGGTTTAGGCACCACCAGGGGGGTCTAGGGGTTAGGGATAGGTATCATCAGAAGAAAAGAGTTGAGGCACTGTAACTTGCAAAGGTACATTTACTCGCGGTGGGGGTGACGAGGCCTGACAGCTGTTTCGCTTAAAATAAGCTTCCTCAGAGGCCAAAGGTATGTACAGCTGTCAGGCCTCGTCACCCCCACCGCATTTCCGCTGTCTGTACACTGTGAGTAAATGTACCTTTGCAAGTTACAGTGCCTCAACTCTTTTCTTCTGATGATACAAGTAATCTACATGATGTGCACGTAACTTTAGGTGACACTCCAGTAGTAGCCATCCTCCTCTGATCTCCATCTAGTGCCACCAGCTTTTTCTCCTTCACTCATACGGGTTAGGGATAGGTACAGGGAGGGCTCTGTATGAGAGTAAGGTTACCTATAGTTACAGTACAATATATGTAATATATACAATTTATTACATTATGTGTATTTACACAAAGGGGGTTCTAGGTGTTAGGGATAAGGAGAGATATCTGTGACCCTAAAGTTAGGTATAATTGCAGTAAAATACCTGTAGAATCTACCATTCTATTACTATGCTTAATATATGTGTAAATATCGTTTTTGTTATAGACGCTATTTGACGTTTCATTTCAGAATTCGTTTACTGTTATAGACAGTGTTTTGCCATTTCATTTCCGTTTATTTAACCTATTTAGCACTACATTATCGTTTATAACCTCTTAAACGAAAAATATGATTTTGCATTCAAACTTACAATTTCGGCTACACCCCGCGCCCTTTTTTCCAGGCGCCCTTTTTTGATAGACGCCTGGAAGGCTGCCAACTCTTCCTGCTGGTCTGTTCCTCTATGCACACTCCAGTGTGTGTTTTATTTACATAAGCCAGCAGCTTCTCTGCTATCCTATCAGTGATAGAAGAGTGCTGGATAAAAATCCTCCTCTGTTAGGCTGTGAAAGTAGCTGGCTGACACATACTGAGGAATTACAAACACAAGCACAGGCAGAGCTGTCTGCAGGAAGCCTGTAATGTTCAGTGCATGAGAGAAGAAGGGGACAGAAGGTAAACACACAAATGATCTCTTGAGATACAAAAGGAAAGCTGTATACAGCCTGCTTGTGTATGGATGTATTTTCTATGTGAGAACATATTGTACATCAACCTACTTCCTGTTTTGGTGGCCATTTTGTTTGTTTATAAACTTTTTAAAACTGTTTTTGACTACTTTTAATGCGGCGGGGAGCGGCGAAATTGTGACAGAGGGTAATAGATGTCCCCTAACACACTGGTATGTTTACTTTTGTGCGATTTTAACAATACAGATTCTCTTTAAGGTGGCCACACACCATACAATTTTTTTAAATATCTGTTCAATTTAAGAATTGCAATCAATTTTTCTGACTGATTGTAACATTTCAAAAATATGACCAATGTACCACACACGTATGTTCAATTTTTCACCAATTATGATAAAAATGATTGGAAACTCTGAAAAAAATTGCTAGGGTGTGTGTATTAATAAATTGACAATCTAACACACACCATACAATCTTTAGAAAGATTGAAGAAAAATATCTGGCATTCCGGATCGATAAAAATCGAAGAAAGCGGGAAATACGATCAGATTTTTCAGTCGAATGAAAAAAAAAGCTTTCAATTTTTTTCGGGAGATCTGATCTTTTTTATCGAATTGCTGTTAAATCGGATCATTTTATTGTATCGTGTGTGGCTACCTTTAGGGCCTGTTCATACTTGCTGCGTTTGTAGAACGCGTATAAATTCAAAGAAACGCAAGTTGAAAAACGCATGCGTTTTTCTTGCGTTTGAATGCGTTTTCTATTGCGTTTTGCACAAACACGTGACCCAGGGGAAAAAAAAGAATTATGGGAACCGCAGAGGAAAATGGACGCTAAAAACGCAATAGTACGCGTTTTTGATACGCGTCCATAGACTTTCATTGCGTCCGTTTCTATGCGTATCGCACAGAACTGCGTGCAGCAATGCGGATGAGAAACGTATGCGTCTCATACGCATACATGTGAACTAGCCCATTCAAAAGCATTAGGAGCCGTTTCTATGCGTTTTTGGTACCAGTACGCGTTCCCTGAAAACGGCTAGGAACGCATATAGTCTGAACAGGCCCTAGAGTTTTCAATATGCACGTGTAGTTCTATATCATGTTTTAGCTTGGTATTTAGCCTAAATTTGACTAAATGTATTTGGGATATAACTATCTCATGAACAAATTTATACATGATCAACATGTTTCTTCCTTTCCTTTGGTTTTCATTGTTTTGTTTTACCAATGAGTTGCTTTACTGTTTATTTGTTAGCACATGCTTTTGACATTTAATACTGTATACCTGTCCTTTATATACTATTAGGGATGGCCAGTGAGATTCAATTAATGCAGGATTGTGGAAATAAATGCAGCTTGAAAATGGACCCATTGAATTCCACCTTGTCTGGATTCAATTGGTCAATTTTCAAGCTGCATGCATGTGCATAATCCATCAACTTGGAATATGTCTCTCTATAATGTCTAATTTAAGTGCAGTGTGATGTTTGTGGCTAACTTTGGCCTTGTGGGGATTGCTGTATTTTGTGGCAGTCTTGAATATGGGTAGAGGAAGGATTCTACAGGTGGGTACTGGCAAGCTGTTCAAAAGGGATTGGGATTTGACTATAGCCTCTCAACACGATGTGTTGCTATGGAGGGGAGGGAGGACAATGGAGCATCTTCCAGCAAGTGCTGTAAGAGTATTGCACATGGCTGAGACGATCTGGCACGCTGGATCTCGGTGACACATTGGGAAGTCTGTACTCAAGCTAGATTCTTGGCAGAGATGGCCCGACTGGTCACCGTGATCAAGAACCCTCTAGCATTCTCCAAGGCTTCGACCAAGCGTCTGGACAGCATGCTGTGTATAAGGGCCCCTTTACATGAGCAGTTGATCGGCAGTGAAAAGACTGTCAAACTCACAACTGCTTGCTGCTGCCTGGTAACTGTTTGCTGAACGCACAGTTCAGCTGCCTGTGGAAAAGGGCCCTAAGAGAGTGGAATAATTGACTGGTCACTCTAGACCAGGTATGGGCAAACTTGGCCCTCCAGCTGTTAAGGAACTACAAGTCCCACAATGCATTTGCCTTTATGAGTCATGACTGTGGCTCTAAGACTCCTGCAATGCATTGTGGGACTTGTAGTTCCTTAACAGCTGGAGGGCCAAGTTTGCCCATGCCTGCTCTAGACAGACATCTGATATTCTAGAAGTAAATTGCAGGTTTTCCATGTATGCCTGTTTATCCTGAATTATCCTTCTGTAGTATGTATTAAAGCTGTATGTCAGTAGAAAAAAGTACAGCTGTGCAATGCACATAATTTTGTGTCCTGTTAGTCCAAATGTAGAGGCCTAACGTATGACTAACCATGGATTTCTGTTAACTAGAGAGACAAGACTGTAGCATTAAGGGTGCAGCCATTGATGACATGAATTTGATAGTCTAGTGGGTGTCTCACCTTTGTGCTATATACAAAACACTTAAATTAGAACGGCAGTTTGTAGCCTTGCTTTTCTTGCACGATAATAGCGTTTCAGCTTCTGTTTAAAAAGCATGGCTGAACCGTATGTTTGATATTTGATCTGCCTATCCGATTGTAAAAACTCCTTACAATGAATTACTGGTACAAACATAGCTGCAATACAAAGGCTGGTTGTGTGTGTGTGTGTGTGTGTGTGTGTGTGTGTGTGTGTGTGTGTGTGTGTGTGTGTGTGTGTGTGTGTGTGTGATTTTTCAATTTTGTGAGTGAAGATGAGAATCGAGGGCTGAAATCGAGCGGCAAAAACAATCGAGATCAGAAACGCACGGCAGAAATGAACCGTGTATTCCCAGCATAACTCTCGCAAAGGAGATGGCTTCACATGTGCTAACATAACAAGACTAATTAGGCACTCTGTGTCCCTAAACAGGGACAGAACAAACCTGTGAATTTATTGAGCAATTATGTAGTGAATAAAGACTTAATTGTGAGCTTTTCTAGAGTTTGGGTCCACTTTACCCACTTTCTCTTCCTGGATGTAGAGCTACGGCCAGGAGGGCATGTGCGCTCCTACGGCCAATTGCGCGCGTGCATGCGTGCTCCCGGCCGCGGATTGTTAGCCCAGGAATCAATGAATCGGGCCATGGTGCCCAATCATTGATTCCTCTCCCCCCGCATAAAAAGCGACAGCTTCTCTCGGAAGACTTGCTTTTTCTACCTCCTACGTCCCTCTAGGCGTACATGTTACGCTTAGAGTGATGTCATGTAAACAAACCTAAGGTTGCCATCTTGTGACCAAAAAGTAAAACTACATCTACATTAAAGAATAAAATAAACATATTTACATTAAAAAAAATACTATTTACATCACACCTTCCCAAAAATATCCAAATAAAATGTTTAATAAAAAAAAAAATACAATTAAAAAAAAAAACACAAGTATTTATTTACCTAAGGGTCTAAACTTTTTTTAAATATCTATGTAAAGATGAAATATTTCTATTTTTTTTTTTATTTATTATAAGCTTGTGATGGATGCAAAACAGAAAAAATGCACTTATTCCCAAATAAAATATTGTCGCCATACATAGTGATAGGGACATAATTTAAACGGTGTAATAACCGGGACAAATGGGCGAATACAATACGTGGGTTTTAATTATGGAGGCATGTATTATTTTAAAACTATAATCGCCGAAAACTGTGAAATGATTTTTTTTCCCGTTTTTTCTTATTTTCCTGTTAAAATGCATTTACAGTAAGGTAGCGCTTAGCACGATGTACCACCCAAAGAAAGCCTAATTGGTGGTGGAAAAAACAAGATGTAGATCAGTTCATTGTGATAAGTAGTGATAAAGTTATAGGCTAATGAATGGGAGGTGAACATTGCTCGGATGCATAAAGTGAAAGCAACTGAGGGCTGAAGTGGTTAAAGTAGACCTGAAGTGAGAGGTATGCAGAGACTGACATATTTCCTTTTAAATAATACCAGTTACCTGGTGTCCCCTTTGGTTGCAGTAGTGTCTGGATAACACACCTAAGGGCCTGTTTCTATTAGAGCGAATCTGCATGCGTTTCCTGCATGCAGATTTGCATAGATAATACAAGTGGATGGGCCTGTTTCCACTTGTCAGGATTTCTGAGCGTTTTTCTGTGCAGAAATAATCTGCACGGTAGACCCCGCAGAATTCGCATACCGCTATGCGAATCGCATACAATGTATTTAATAGGAAATTCACATGCAAATTTTACCACAAATTCACTGGTGTTTTTGCATAAAATCAATGTAAAAGCACACAGGCACTGACCTGGTTAAATTCGCATACTTACTAACCTATGCGAAAACTCCTGCGAATTTGCGGTAAAATTCGCGTAGGTGTGCAAATTCGTTTTGCGTTTTCCGCGACTAATTCGCACCGCACAAGTGGAAACAGGCCCTAAAATAAGCATGCAGTAATTCCAATCAGACTTCAGTCAGAGACCTCTATTCAGGGTCTATGGCTAAAAGTATTAGAGGCAGAGGATCAGAAAGACAGCCAGGCAATTTGCATTGTTTAAAAGGAAATAAATATGGAAGATTCCACATCCCTCTCACTTCAGAAATGTTTTTTTCTTAACATGAAACACTTTTGCTTTTTTGTTTTTTGTATTTTTTGTTTTTAACACCTAGTTTTAGCCCTTTTATGTTTCTAATGCCCAGCCATAACTTTTCATCGTAAAGTAATACTCTACCTTTATAAACCTACATACTTTTACCTAAAGTTCATTTTCTAACCCATATACCTAAGCAGGCCTATGGAGTCGGAGTCAAGGAGTCGGAGCAATTTTTGGGTACCTGGAGTCAGAGTTGAAGTCCGTGGCTTAGTAACCTGGGAGTTGGATGATTTTTGTACCGACTTCACAGTCCTGTACCTAAGGCAATCTTCCCCTGATAACGAACCCATCCTGGCCCCCTAGTGCAGTCAATAACCCCTTCAGGTCCCCATGTGCAGCTATTATCCCCTCCTGGTCCCCAAGTGTAGACATTAACCCTACAGTTCCCCAAGTGCAGCAGTTGTTCTCCCCGCCCAGTAATCGGTGTGGACTGTCTTATAACCACCTCCCATCCACTCCTTCTGTAATCAGTGTGGCCAGTATCTATCACCCCCCCCCCCCCATTCCACCCTCCCAGCCTTGGTGATCTGTATGTCCAGTATCTTTTCCATCTTGAGATGTAATCTAATCAGTGCAGCCAGCAGCCTCACACACCCACTCCCAATCAGTGTGGCCAGTAATCAGCAAACCTACAGTATTCACCACCCCTCTTTCTCTCTTGAGCCCCTTGCCTACTAGGAACTATCTTTCACCATGTGCAGAGTGCCCACTCTGGTGGCTGGGGGAGGAATCTCTCGCTTCCCCCAAGGGAACCCACTTCTCTCTCTTCCCCTGTTCCTATATGCAGAGCTTCTGCAGCTGAATGTGCATACCTGTTCCACTGCCAGATGCCGGGACCTTTATCCTCTCTTCAGTGTGCTGTTTAGACAGCATACATTAGCGTTCCTCCGTTGACCCCACCTGAAGCCAACAGAGGACTGTTAATGCATGCACTGCACTAAAGAGGAGATGCAGGTCCCATTGGTGGACTAAGCTATGTATTCCACTGCTGTAGCTCTGCATAGAAGCATGGCCGGGGGGGGGGGGTATGGGAATAAGACAGCCCACCCCAATGACCAACATCCTTGCTACAAATCAGAAATTTAGGTCAGATAAGTCAACCCCCAAACATTTCTTTCAGTCAGACCTAAATTTTTTAACTTGGGCAGGGATCATACTTGACGACGTGTTTTCCTGGGTTTCTGTTCTGTGTACGTGTTTGTTTCTTAGCTGCTATTTTCCACCTTTATTCATGATTTTTCGCCGCCTGCATTGCAATACATTGTAATTACAAATGCATACAGAAAAGAAAGCAGAAAACTGCGTGTTTTTTTTGTTTTTGTTTTGTTTTTCCCCATGGAGGTATGAGGTGTTTGATCCTTGCAATGTTTATTAGGTAAAAGAAGGAATGTTTCACAGCAGCTGAGATTTCCTTTCTGAAGCTTAATTCCCCATCAGTCCGTACACCCTGGCTGTGCAAAGTCTGAGTTGTTCCTATCCTTAGTGGTGCTGACTGGGACTGGAGCTGATTTGCTGTGGAGCGCTGACCTCCAATAACAAGAACCTCAGTTTTGTCAGCATTTAGTTATAGCCAGCTATTATTCATCCATTCCTGAAACTCAGCTAAGCATGCATTTAATTGTGGGGTAGGGTCTGTGAGGCCAGGTTTCAATTATAAAAGTAGCTGGGTGTCATCAGCACAGCAATGATATGTGGAGTTTTTGTATGATTTTGTTTTCAAGTGGCAGCATGTATATGGTGAACGGCAAAGAAGATAATTTCACGCCCTGGGGTACACCATATTTTAGTGGTACTGGGTTGGAGAGGGAGGGCCCCAAGGCTATCCTTTGTGTCCTGCCAGCCATGAAGGAGTTGAACCACTGTAGAACTGGGCAGCACGGTGGCGTAGTGGTTAGCTCTCTCGCCTTGCAGCGCTGGGTCCCTGGTTCGAATCCATGCCAGGGCACTATCTGCAAAGAGTTTGTATGTTCTCTCTGTGTCTGTGTGGGTTTCCTCCGGGCGCTCCAGTTTCCTCCCACATTCCAAAAACATACGGATAGGTTAATTGGCTCCCCCTAAGAGATTGGCCCTAGACTATAGTACTTACACTACATAATATAGACATATGGCAATGGTAGGGATTAGATTGTGAGCTCCTTTGAGGGACAGTTAGTGACAAGATATATATACTGTACAGCGCTGCGTAATATGTCGGCGCTATATAAATACTAAATAATAATAATAATAACTAAGCCATCTATGCCACAGTACTCTTGTATCCTGTTGAGCAAGATTCCATGATCGACTGTCAAAATCTGCTGAGATGTCAAGCAAAACCAGGATGGAACATTGGCAATCTGGTCTCTTGCCATGAGCAGATTGTTGCAGATCTTAGTGAGGGCTGTTTCACAGTTGTGATGTTTTCTGAAGCCAGATTGAAGAAGGTCAAGGATGCTGTTTCTGGAGAGTGTGGCTTCAAGTTGGAGACAGCTTTTTCAATAACTTTACCCAGAAAAGGGAGGTTGGAGGCAGGTCTGTAGCTGTTTAGAGCATCTGGGTCTAAGGATGGTTTCTTGAGTAGCGGCCTGATGATTGCTTCTTTCAGACAGGTGGGAACCCTCCCTTCTTGTAAGGAACAGTTGACTATTTTGTGGAATACTGGTCTAAAAAGCTCAGGGCACTTCCACATGAACTTAGTTGGGCCAGGGTACAGATCGCAGGTAGTCTGGTGAAGGTTTAAGAGGATATCCAAGATTCAGTAATTACCTTGAAATCAGACCGTGATGGTAGGCCATTTTGCATCCATTATATGGCTCTGCACAGCTTTGCGGTGCTGTGAATTGAATGGCAGATTGTATGGAGGAGACTTTTTTTAGAAGAAGTTGGCAAATTTCTCACACCGGTCCTGTGAAGGTCTGATGCTGGATTTCCGTCAAGATAAATTGCAGACTGTCAACTGTGCAGAAAAGCTGGGCAGGTCTGTTGGCTGCGTTTGCAATCTCCTGAGACTGGAATTTGGACTTTTTTTTTTGTTGATCAGTGTTTGATATTGTTTCAGGTGAGCAATTAGGGAATGTTTGTCTTCAGTGCCACTGTTGTTCCAGTCTGCACCCCTTTCTTTAGTTCATTTATAGAGTTGTCAAACCAGCAAGAGTGATGTAATGGGGCAGAATGTTTCATTCTTAAGGGAGCTATGAAGTCAAAATCAGCTAAGACATAGTTGTTGTTTTTAAGGACAATGGGTTCAAGGCATAAGTTGTGATCTGTCAGTCCATAAAGATTGAGGGTGTTCTGAAAGTGTTGGGGTGATAAACCTTTCAAGGACCAATATTTTGTTAGTTCACTTGGTGTTTTATAGCTGGTGCTGTAAAGGAGAACTGAGTGGTGTGGTGGTCTGACCAAACTACTGTATCAATTTCCACACTGGATATTAAAAGTTCTGAATGGAATATGTGGTCCAGTGTGGCCTTTTTTTGTAGGTAGGGAGGTTGATGGTTTGATATAAGCCCAGTTCTTTCATAGAAATAAGTAGTTCTCTTCCTAATTGGGAGGAGAGTGTATCCACCCATGCGTTAGTCTCCCAGAATGATCCACCTAGGGTGTTTCAGTATACAAGTTCTGCAATTTCCTTGAGAATGGCCTTGAGAAAGGCTGAGCCATCACCAGGGGGGAGGTAGACAAGCAGTATGTTTATTTTCTCAGCTGACAGTTAGGCTGCCATACATTCAAAAGAATGGGTGGGGGATTTGAAGCTCAGAGACATTCCTCCTCCCTTGCAGTCTTGCCTCTCACAGTGTAACACTGAGTAGTTGGCTGGCATAGCAGCTTCTAGAGTGGATCCTGAGTTCTGGTCCAACCATGTCTCCGTAATTAAAGCTAGATCTGAAACCTCTATTAGTTCTTGAATAACGGCTGTTGTGGTGTTTATAGATCTGGCATTGCAGAGTACTGTTTTTTTTAATGTAGTATGCCTTAATTTCGAGGCTTGTGGCAGCTATCCCTGTTATCTGGGTCCTTTACTGATACTGCTGTGATTGATGATGATTTGGTGATATGTGAAGATTTTTTTTTTGTTCATTGACCAAAAGGTTTATTAAAGTGCATGATAAAGAACAGTACAGAAATATAGTGCATATATCAAGTACAAGTTCACAGCAAAAATACAGGGCCGCCTAAGTGCTCCCGAAGATGGGTGGCTCTACACTGTGCCTGCGCTTGCATGTTCTCCTGTGCACTCAGCCTCCCGGACTCCCGAAGCCCCCTGCAGCAGGAGATTGAAATGGAGAAGCCAGCCCTGGAAAGTGGGAACTGTGAGAGGAACGGGAAGGCTCCCAGAGCCTTCGCTCTCCTTAGGTAAGTATTGGTTTTGTTTTTGGCTACCTACTAATTTTAAAGGCTAGCAGAGCCCAAACAGAGATGAGAAATGGGGGGGGGGGGGGGGGAGTGATGCTCACCACTCCCTGTCCTGCCCACTCATTTACCTGCAATAGTCATGTTGTCCCTGTCTCTTGGTCGACCCAGTCGGGATTATTACGCGTTCCTTCCTACCATACCTGCACGCATAGACAGGGACAACATAATTGCAGGTAAACAAGCGGGCAGAAGGGAGAACGGGGGAGGGGGGGGGGGGGTTGCAGTGAGCATAAGGAAAGCTCACTATACATACACCCATATCCATCCAACAGCTATATGCTATGTTTAACCCACAATGGTCAGGATAATTTGCTGGGTGTGCTCTCCACCCTCCCTTCCATTCAAAGCTCCTTATTGTCTTGTCTATCTCCATGGGGTGCATCCAGTGTAGGTTGTGATGTTTCCTGGGACTGGCCTCTATGTCATCACAGTGGGCATCCTCCCGCTGTGCTTTCTGAGAAGGGGAGTATCATGCATATTGCCAGTAACCCTCCCACTGTGAGAGAATGACATGGCTTTTAAAGCCATTTACCTGTTTTTTTCCAGTAACCTCCAGGACAGGTCCACCATGAGACGACCTAGGCTCCTCCCAGGAACAGGAAACGTACCAATTGAGCACTCTATAAATTTTCAACTGACCCCTCTAACCTCAGTTGACGTTTCCTGTTCCAGGAAAGAGTACTCTAGGTCGCTCGCCGGTCCGTCTAGCCAGGTGTGCTGGGGACCTTTGGTTGGCGATGCATGGTGGACCGGCCCGGAGAGGAGAGCTGTCTGAGGCGTGCTGGTTTACCTTCTTCTACGCGTTATGGCTGCCCGGGTGGTGGTGGTTCCGAGGACGCGAGCGGCGTCCATGATTCACTCGTGGCGGAGGCTGTGGCGCGCCGGAAGTGACGTGGGGCAAACCTGGGCGTCCGGAGGGACTGGCAGTGGAGTTGCCCTCAATGGCGGCGATCGGAGTGCGTACTTCCGCCAATACATGACGTCATTTCCGGAAGGCGCGAGTGAAGAGACGCCGGATGCCTGCAGAGCTCGGCATTTCGTTGTGCGAGCAGAGCAGGATGGACGCTAAGCAGGAGCCAGGAAAGGTAAGATGGGCGGAAGGCTTGGTGACCTTTATGGTATGAGCCGAGGAGCCCTATGCCGCGTCTATGCTGAGGTCTTATCTGATAATAGAAATTAAGGCAAGGCATATTATACTGCTTAGCGTCTGATCTGAGGTCTCTATTTGTAACAGAGTATATCCATATGTATATATATATTACGTCTGTCTGAGGTTTGAATACATAGAGGTTGTGTATATGGGCATGTTGTGTGACATTTAGTGTTACTTAGTTGCTATCACATACCTCAGTTTATGTATTTGATAAACCCTGTTCTTTCTGAAATTTCTCAGGGAGCCTCAGTAAAGGTTTTATGTACTGCTATTGTTATACTTGTACCTTTTTCTGTTCTGGTGTTGGAGGCATTATAAAAATCACGCTCTGAAATCATACACCTGGGTGTCCTTATAAGCGGCAATTAGAGGCAAGGGATTGACATTCGGTTTTTTTGTGTGTTTCATTATAGGGCACAGAATCTGCTGACCCATCAAGGCCTAGGAGGCGTTGCCCGCTCTGTGACACAAAACTTGCCAATACATACAGTAAACAGTTTTGCCAACCCTGTCTTGTTAAAATAATTCAGGAGCAATCGGGGGGCCTAAAAGATGAGATTATGACAGCTGTTAAGCAGGAAATGTCAGATACTATTAAGTCTTTGAAGGAGGTGTTTTCTTCGGCTATGGTCCCACCTACAGACAGATCTAATGCTAGCACTAGTACGGCTGTTCTAGCAGCTTCCGTACCTGATACTGGGGACGCAGTGGCTGAACAACCAGCAAAGTGTAGAACTAAAAGTAGAACCTCATCTAAGAGACCTATCATTTCCTCCTCTGAGGATGAAGAGGTAGAGGAGAGGGAAGATGAGGATGATAATGGTTCTGATATATCTTCAACCAAAAGTATGGAAAGTATATCAGACATAAAGAAAATATCTAGATTCAGATTCCCGGCAGATGAGACTGATCAGCTGATATTAGCAATCAATAAAACTTTAAAAATTGAACCAAAAAAATCGGAAGAGATATCGTTACATGATAGACTGTACCAGGGAATGGAACCAGATGAGCCACTCACATTTCCAGTACATAGATCAACAAAGAACACTATTCTGAGTCAGTGGAAATTCCCAGATAGGAAATTATTTATGTCCAAGGGATTTATGAAGAGATTTCCATTTACCGAGACGGACGCCAAGGTTTGGGACCGATGTCCTAGACTTGATGCAGCTTTCTCTCAAGTCAATAAAGATAACGAATTAGCCTTTGAGGATCTAGGATATCTTAAGGACCCACAGGATAAAAAGGTGGAGTTTGCCCTTAAGAAGGCATGGACTTCAGCGGGAGCAAATTTTAGACCTGCAGCCGCTACGACATGTGTGTCCAGGGTATTGGCCTTATGGGTGAAAGACGTTGAAGACAAGGTAGAGAGAGGAGCATCTAAAGAAGAAATACTAGAATCTTTGGAGGTAGTATCAAAAGCTACAGATTATATAACGGACGCGGCAGCCGAGAACATAAGGGTGAATGCTAGAACTTCTGCCTTAATTAATTCCGCAAGATGTAATTTATGGATCAAGAATTGGGAAGGCAGTCAGGCCTCAAAGACAAGGGTGTGTAACATACCCTTTGATGGAGACCTGTTATTTGGGGCCCAACTGGACGAAATACTGGAGAGAACAGGAGATAGAAAGAAGGGATTCCCAAAGAAAAAGAAATTTATACAGAATAAGAGGTTCTTTAGAAGGAATAGGCAGGAGATCAGGGATAAACCTCAGCAGAGGAGAAAGCCCTGGGCCTTCAATAGAGAGGTAACGAAAAGGAATTCTTCCTTTCGGAACCCAGATGCTCAAGAAAAGAAGTGACGCCAAAGAAAAGGTTGGGGGTCGTCTAACAAAATTTTATTCACAATGGACGAAAATAAGCAGAAACGATTTCATCCTCAGTCTGGTAAATCAAGGGTACAAGATTCAGTTTCAATCACCTCCAAGAAACAGGTTTGTTTCCACTCCTCTGCCAAGGGACAAACAAAGACGTCAGGCCTTACAAGGCATCATAAAGGATATGGTAGAGGAGGAGGTGGTGGTTCCAGTTCCTTGCGATCAACATCGCAAGGGATTTTACTCTACGATATTTCTTGTAAAGAAACCGTCGGGGAAATTCAGGTTAATTCTAAACCTAAAACCTTTAAACCCGTTTGTGACTTATCAAAGATTCAGGATGGAATCGATCTTCTCTGTGAGAAACTTGCTAACCCCCAACTGTTTCATGACAAATATAGATCTAAGAGACGCCTATTGGCATATTCCGATAGGAGAATCATCACAGAGATTTCTCAGATTTGCGGTAAGACAAAACAAATCAATCCAGCATCTCCAATTCAAGGTCCTGCCTTTCGGCATTTCATCGGCACCCCGCATATTCACCAAAGTAATAGGGGAAGTGGTAAAGAATCTTCACGAAAAGGGAATACTAATAATTCCCTATCTAGACGACTTACTAATAGTGGCAGACTCTCATCAACAAGCAAGAGAGGACACGGGAAAGGTACTGGATCAACTTCAAGCTCTCGGATGGTTGATCAATTGGGAGAAATCAGTACTGAAACCAACATCAAGGATACAGTTTTTAGGGACAGTCATAGACTCAGGAAAAGAAAG
The DNA here is from genome assembly GCF_040937935.1 of Hyperolius riggenbachi. NCBI lineage: Eukaryota > Metazoa > Chordata > Amphibia > Anura > Hyperoliidae > Hyperolius > Hyperolius riggenbachi. The sequence continues at coordinate 149,795,943 of NC_090653.1, read as the reverse complement.
ACTGTACTTAACAGAAGAGAAGATAATAAAGTTAAGGAGGATAATACAGGATTGTATGACAAATCCAAGACTGACGATAAGGGAGGTCATGCGAATACTGGGTTTTCTGACGTCCACATCTCCGGCAATCCAGTGGGCGTTATTACACACAAGACAACTTCAAAGTTGGTTGATGGAAATCTGGAGCAAGAGACAGGACGATCTGGAAAGAGAGGTAACATGTCCAGAGACAGTACTAAGATCATTAGAATGGTGGATGTCAGAGAAAATCCTAACCGAAGGAAGATTATGGACAATTCCAGCACAAAGTTACGTTACCACAGATGCAAGTCTTCTAGGATGGGGGGCTCATCTAAACGGAAAGATGTTCCAGGGTCTCTGGACAAGAGTAATAAGACACCAATCATCAAATTACAGAGAACTAAGAGCAGTAAAAGAGACATTGATACGAACAGTACAGCTTTTGAGAGGACAGCCTGTACAGATCAGAACGGACAACACGACAACAGTAGCATACATAAACCGCCAGGGGGGTACAAGGTCAAAGAAACTTCTAGACCTAGCAATAGAGATCCTAACAATGGCAGAGGAAAACTTCCTATCCCTGTCTGCAGTCCACCTGAAGGGTTCATTGAACAATATGGCAGATTTTCTAAGTCGACACAGACTCTCGAATTCAGAGATGGAGATATCCAGGAGGGTCTTCAGAACATTGGTCAAGAGATGGGGTCGGCCCCAATTAGATATCTTCGTGAACAGAGGGAACACGAAGTGTAAGAGGTTTTATTCCTTAAATCCAGGAGAAGGGGCGGAGGCAGTCGATGCGCTCAGCCAGACTTGGACCTTCGAGAAGGCATACGCGTTTCCACCAATACAATTGATACCTCGAGTTTTGCAGAAGTTAAGACAGTCCAGAGCAACATTAATCCTGATAGCTCCAGACTGGCCAGGGAGAAGCTGGTATCCGATCCTTCTAAAGATGAGGCTGGAAGGACCCGTGAGACTCCCTCACGGAACAGTGCTAGCACAAGTGCAGAAGGGAAGTGTAAATTGCATACCAAATCTAAACCTGTCTGCCTGGCTTCTGAGAGGTCTCCTCTAAGGAAGAGAGGTGTTTCCGAAAGAGTGATCAGTACACTTCTGGATTGTAGAAAGAAGATAACTAGAAAAATATATTTGAAATATTGGAAGACTTTTAACATGTGGAAGGAGCAGACAGGATTCTCTGGCGAACTGATACCCACAGTGTTAGAGTTTCTGCAGGACGGAGTAGAAAAGAACATAGCTCTCAGTACATTAAAGGTACAGGTGACAGCAATATCCACTTATATGGACAGAAAATTAGCAAACGATCCCCTTATCATTCAGTTCTTTAGATCTATAGAAAGAAAGAAACCCATTATAAATAGAAGAGTTCCTCCCTGGGATTTATCCCTGGTATTAAGAGTTCTAAAGGGAGATCAGTTTGAACCTATTACGGAGATTCCGTTAAGACAATTAACAATGAAGGTTATCTTTTTAGTAGCTATTACTTCAGCCAGAAGAGTGAGCGAGCTGGAAGCATTATGCTGTGATGAACCCTTTTGTCTAGTGTTTAACGACAAGGTGATATTAAAAACATGTGAAGAATTTCTTCCTAAGGTAGCTACTAGATTCCATAGATCGCAGGAAATTGTACTACCATCATTCAAAGAAGAACCATCTTTAGATGTCAAAAGGTCTCTTATAGCTTACTTAGATAGAGTAGCAGACTTCAGAGAATCAAGAGCCCTATTCATCAATAGCACAGGCGCTACAAAAGGAAGAAAGATGTCTAAAAGAACTATAGCTAAATGGATAAAACTATGTATAGAAGAGGCATATAGATTAGCAGGGTCCACACTGCTAGGTACAGTAAAGGCTCATTCAACTAGGGCAGCTGCCACATCATGGGCCTACAGAGCGGGTGCTACGCCAGAAGAAATTTGTAGAGCCGCTACGTGGTCAAGTATGGGCACCTTCTCGAGACATTACAGGGTGAATTTGATGACTGCAAGACAGCAATCCTTTGGAGAAAAAGTTCTGCAGGCAGTCGGCCCACCCTAGAATTGGTAAGATCTTCTTGCTCATCTTCTCATGGTGGACCTGTCCTGGAGGTTACTGGAAAAACCAGTGTTAGTTACCTGGTAACATCCTTTTTAGTAACCTCCAGGACAGGTCCGTAACCCACCCGGATAACGGGAAAAAATATATACATATATATGTTTACAGATTGATTTAGATGTGTATAGATATGTAGTATGATGATATTATGACCCTCTTTGATGGAAAACAGTTCTTGTGGTTGACTGAGGTTAGAGGGGTCAGTTGAAAATTTATAGAGTGCTCAATTGGTACGTTTCCTGTTCCTGGGAGGAGCCTAGGTCGTCTCATGGTGGACCTGTCCTGGAGGTTACTAAAAAGGATGTTACCAGGTAACTAACACTGGTTTCTGGAGATAAGGGTGTGGAGTTTGTGGGAAGGACTGTAGCCATCCTACAATCCGCTCTTCAGTGCAAGTCTATGGGCAGAGGCTTGACCAACAATTGTTGCTTCCGGGATAACCAATCCTTTTGCTTTTGTGAGTTGGAATGTGACAATCTGCCTGGAGGGGTCATGGAAATACCAGATTTTAAGACTCTCGGTAGTGCTGAGTGTTTGCCTGTATGGAGGGTCATCAGTCTGCTAGATGGGTAGGAGACATTGGGTTGAATGAGGGGGGGGGGGGGGTGCCTTTATAAGCAGTTTTCATCAATACTTGAAGATTCTTTCCGACTTGAGGTCCTGTGCACCTCCAGATAGGGATATGGAAAGTACTATAGAACACGATCTGCTTTGGAATCTGTACAGGGAAAAGGCCAACTTACTTTGTTTAAAGGACAATTCTAGTGAGAAGAATATGGAGGCTGCCGTATTTATTTCCTTTTAAACTATACCAGTTGCCCGGCAGTCCTGCTGATCTATTTGGCTGCAGTAGTGTCTGAATAACACCAGAAATGAGAATGCAGCTAATCTTGTCAGATCTGACAATGTCAGAAACGCCTGATCTGCTGCATGCTTGTCCAGGGTCTATGGCTAAAAGTATTAGAGGCAGAGGATCAGCAGGATAGCCAGGCAACTGGTATTGCTTAAAAGGAACTAAATATGGCAGCCTCCATATCCCTCTCATTACAGTTGTCCTTTAAGGATCCCAAGTGTTTTGCACAAACTTAATACATGGGATACCATTTGAAAATTCATTGGCTGAACTGTTTGGGTAACCACACTTTTTAGCTAGCAATAAATCCTATTCTACTAAGGGTTGATTGGGTTATCAGAAATACCAGAGCAGTTATTATCTCAAAGTGTACCCAAATACTTACTATGGGGTAATATAAGAAATTCTATCCATAAGTGTTTTTTTCACATTTTGTGGAAGGGTGTCAGTGTTTCAGGAGTGAAATTTGGGGTTCAGAATACAGGATCACAGTCAGACATACTGGATGAACCTTACCATGTATATGGGTACAATATTTAAAAATGCCAGTGTTGTGAAGCAGTGGAAAGGTTAATAGGTGCAAATGGAAGCATTATCATCACACATGCTTCAAAGGGCCTGATCCAATTCACTGTGTCTCCTATGAGATAATTTTTCATCATCTGTTTAAAATGACTTTTCATCACTTTGCAATTGAAAATGTACCTAAAAGTACTGTCAAAATTATTCTGAGTATTTTCTTGCTTGCTAGGGTTGTTTTAAAAGGCATTTTAATGCTAAGACGTGAAAATATCACCCTGAAGGAAACTTGGAGAAAAAGTGAATTGGATCAGGCCCAATATGTCTAATAAGGGCCCATTCACACTAGAGCATCTTGCCAGCGATTTCGGGGAAAAGCTCAAACTTTTTTTAAAGCGCTGGTGCCATAATACCTTATGGGCCCATTCTCACTGGGTGATTTGCGTCAATCGCCGGTAATTAACGCAATTCGCCAAACGCAACCGTGTAGCCTGCACCATTTTCAGGCGATTTCCCGGAGATAGCATTTCAGTGCTATAGAAGCGCTAAACGCGATCACTAAAAAATCGGCAAGTGTGAATGGCGATATATATTTTTTTTTTTTCATTCAACACAAAAAATTGCCTGAGCAAAACGCTAGCAAAAGCGTTTAGCAAGTGTGAATGGGCCCTAAAAATGCTCACCAAAACCATTCAAAGTATAGACAACTTGAAATACGTGAGCAAAAATAAAATGCCTAGAATACGGTTAACGTCACTGTATGAACATGGTTTGCCATGCTCTCTGGGTTTTTCACACAGGCCAGACTTTTTATTATTATTAGTATTAGTTAGTACTTGTATAGCTATCAGTTGCTCATATGGACCTTCCCACTGCTCTAAAATGTTTTTTTAATGCTCATGTATACAAAAGCCCTAAAGCATTAGGGCATCATCATTTCACCAGTTTCCTACGCGTCTAAAAAGGTATTTTTGACGTTCTTGTAATTAATTTCTGGTTTTACAGGTTCTTCAGGGTGGAGAAAGAGTGACTACATGTACAACCATTTATGTTGTAGGAAACTATTTTTCATTAATTTTATTACTCTGCGGATTTTAGAAAAATAACTAGCTTGCACGCACATGTGTCAATTTTTCCTTTTCATAAGCTATTAAATATGAAATTAAAAACATAAAAATGTACATCTAGTTTAAAAAGTGCTTTTGACACCTGTACTGATGTGTTTGTATTGATCAGATAATCCATGATGTATTTTCATTTTGTTGTAGGCAAGATGATTTCAGAAGGAAGCTCGTTTATGCGGGGACTGTTGACTGGTGGTGCCTTCTGCATAGTGGTTACCCTCCTGGGGCACATTAAACTGAGTCACGAGCCTGTCGCCCCACATGAGCACCATCACATCCAAGCTCCTAACAAAGAAGAAGTTCTGAAACTGACAGGGACAGAAAGGATGGAGCTGAGTCGGAGCATGAGGGTGTACTGTATTGTCCTTGTTAGACCAAAAGACTTGGGTCTCTGGGCTGCTGTGAAGAGCACCTGGAGCAAGCATTGTGACCAGGCTGATTTCTACAGCTCAGAACATGTCAAGGTGTTTGACTCCATAGTCCTTGACAGCAATGACATGTGGGTTATGATGAGAAAAGCTATAAAAATGGCGTATGATAAACATAAAGATGAGTATAACTGGTTTTTCATTAGTCAAGCCTCTACCTTTGCTATAATTGAGAATCTGAAGTATTTCCTATTGAAAAAAGACCCAACAGAACCATTTTACACTGGTCAAACTGTGAAGGAGGGAGACTTGGATTATGTGAACATTGCTGGTGGTATAGTGCTAAGCCTTGAGAGTGTAAACCGATTTATTAGTTTGCTGGATAAGCCAGATAAATGTCCAGAATCGGGTGGCCTTATATGGAAGGTCTCTGAGGATAAACAGTTAGCAATGTGCCTCAAACACAAGGGTGTGCTAGCGGAAAATGCTGAAGATTCTGAAGGTAAAAATGTCTTCAACACAAAATCGGTGGGTACTCTAATCCAGGAAGCAATGGCAAATGACCCTCAAAAAGTAGTTGAGGGTTGTTGCTCAGACATGGCAATCACATTCAGTGGACTATCTCCTAACAGCATGCAAGTCCTGATGTATGGTGTTTACAGATTAAGAGCTTATGGACACAGCTTTGATGATGCGCTGGTATTTTTACCCCCACCAGACTCTGATAATGATTGAGGATGAGAACTTTATCCATCAACGTTACACTGTAATACCAAGAAAACTTTTCAGTTTCTAAAGTGTCACCAGTATCAACTTCTAACAGTGTGAACTTGACCAGAAACTATTGGCTTGAAGTTAAACTTGATCTGTGTACATGTGTAATTTTCGGTCTTGTTTTATGTACAGTCTTTGGAGAATCAGTCTTATCTTGAAAACATGTCAGGACTGCAAATGTCTTGTAAAACAAACTGCAACCAATTTTACATGGTACTGACTTTTGCACTCAAATTCTATTTTTCTAAACCTTTAAGAGATGGGTTGATTTTTTTTTTTTTCTTTTTCAACAGTAAGTAGCCTTTGTACAGTTCTACTGGCGTCCTCCCTATGGGAGAGCGTAAATGGCCTGGAAGATAAAATCTGTCACTTGTATGATGAATGGGTATACTCAATTCTATTATAAATCACAATTATGACCTGAGCTGAAGAAGTGTGGAGGGCCTGCTCATAGCAACCAATCATATTATTCCATTGAAAACGAATGCTAGCATCTCACTGATTCCGTTGAACAACCTAATTTGGTATCCTCATTGATAAACTAGGCTGTAGTGCTGCTGTTCGGTTCAGTACCTGGTATTTTCCTCAGAACTTGATCACACTGAAATCTAACTATAATTTGTGTAGATTTCCTATTACTATAGTAGATTATCCCAGTATTTACAATTCTGTTAACTCTAAAGTAAGCATGGATGTGCCAAACCCTCCATTTAAGAGTCTGTTTATTATTGAAAGGGTCAAGTTTTCTTGTTAATGTGGAATATTTTAGTTATTGAAAGCAGTGCGTAAACTGGCTGTTTAGACAGAGTACTAATGCCTTACATGTATATAAAACAGTTTGGATCAATAAATGGATGCTGCTATGTAGCTAGAACACAGATTCACAGTAACCACAGGTGCTAGCAAGCATCGTTTAAATCCTTTTTAGGGAATATCTTTATAAAGAATAAAAGCCTTGCTGAGAATCCCCTATGAAGAGATGGACTGGTCCAAAACCTGTCACTTCTATCATATTTCTACTGCCTACTGTAAGTGACAGCAACATCGGAGAAAAGTAATTTATGCCTCATTTTACTCTGGGAAAAAAACGGACTTCTTATTTGTTTGTTTGCACATATTTTTAATTTTACAAATTTTCACCATAGTGCCCCTTTAAAATGTCAGTAGTAGGTCACTGCCTGTGTAATCACTTGAAGATCAGTCCTCAACAGCACTGTCCATTCCACTATTGATGTATCAATTGGAACAGATCCCAAGGTGTAGTAAAGTGTTATTGCGCTGTCCACTCTGCTGTTATTAGCAAGACTGTAACCTTGGCTGGCTTTCTACCAAATATAATGGACCACTTCACTGCAGAAATCCTCCGTTGATGTCTGCAGGATCCGCTTGAACCTTTACACCCTAGCTAGTGGCTATGTCGAAAGAGACTAACATAAGGGTGGATATGCGCTCACTAAGGTCACATGACCTTGCTCTGCATATGCAATGTAGAATAGTTTCTATAGTAATCCGCCCCCCCCCCCCCCCTTCTCCCCCAATTGGTATTGATTGGTTGTGAAGTCACCAAACTTTCAGCCAATCGCTCACATGTTTCTGGAGGTACTGGTGTATACCGTCCTTCCTCAGTGCACTTGGGGATCTAGTTCAGGTCATATAGCAATAGTGGAGTGGACAGTTCTTTTAAGAACTAATCTTCAAGTGATTGCACAGTTAGTGACCTAACGACATTAATGTTTTAACTTCTGCCTGTTTTTAGAACACTCATTTTGGAAGATCTTCTTATTATGGACTAACCTTTATTTTTCTCAGGTGAGTTTACTCAAGTTTTATTAGTAACACTTTTATTTTTATTGTTGCAGAGTCAGTATGAAAGTGTATAAGGAATGGATGTGTGAGGTAACTTTGGAAAACAAAACCCCAGTGCCTGGGGTTACTGTGAGTTCGAGGAGGGGCCGAACACTTAGAAGGCAGCTGATCTTACTTACAGGAATGGTTAATGAGTTGCAAATCATTTAGCTTTGCAGCTTGAAATTGAACCAATCATATCTTCCTGTCAATTCTGATAGCTCCAAGTTCAAGCTGCATAAAATGTACATGAAATGTGGATGCATGTAGAAATTATCATTGACCATCTTTTTATACTGCTGCTAGACTGATTGCTTTGTAAGATTGGAACACAGAGCTGTTTACTACTTGCACAGCTTGCCAGAGGTCCAGTATCAATGGTCACCTCTCGATAGCACGATTGCTCAGTAGGGGTGGTCAATGAGATGCTGCCAATTTCATGCTCGAGGATTATGCAAATTCTGTTTGCAAATGTAGGCAGCTTGAAAATGGACCAATCAAATGGTACTTTTTGTGGGGTTTGGTCCCTTTTCAAGCTGCATGAGTTTTCCTACAGAATATGCATAATCTTACATCAAATCAAATTTGCATCTCATTTAGCTATCCCTATTGCTAGGAGACACTGGATTATATTGGCTTTCAGCAATCCATGACTTGTAGGAATTCAGGAGTGATTACTGTGTCAGATTCTCATGGTTTGCACACCAGCAGTACTGCTTAGCAGCAGATAAAGCATGCAGCTACTGTTGAAACTGCCTTCCAGATCTTGTCTTGTGTGCTCAGTGCGTAAATCTCTTGCCTACTCTGACTTCTGACTTGGAGTTCTGTCTTGCCCCACGTTCACTGACCAGGTAGAGCACCTCATCTACCCCTTATAGACATCTGTTTGTGATCTGCAAGGAGGGGTGGGGCAGTTCTGCAAGCCAGACATATTGTGGCATTTATTCAGCGTAGGCCTGACTTTTAAAAAAAGACTTGGTGGGTACAAAGAAAAGGATTTAGAATAGAACAAAGGTCGTTTCTGTCACTTTCTGCTAACCGCACTTAAAGTGGTAATTAACCCATGGTTTTTATCCTTTATGGACAGAAGGGCTGCATAGTTGAAGCCCACTGTTCATAGTGTGCTGGTCCCATCACTGTGTGTTCAATAAACTAATCATTCATTGAGAAACAGGCCCTTAAAGGTGTTAATGGGGTTCCATTAATATAGATTTTATGTTTTTATTGCATTTAACATCTATTAAATATATACAATAGTGTATGAAGGGATCAGGAGTGAAGTCCAATTTTGTATTTTCTGCAAATGCCTGCCTGTCTATGGGAAACCTTCACACCACAAGCACTATGTATAGAAACATTTAGGAAATTAGTGTCCTGAAGGATATTTCCAGTTTTACTTTAAGGCTAGTTACACACCAGGACGTTGCGTTTAGGGGACGTTATAGGGCACATAACGTGCCCCTAACGCAACGCCTGGTGCTCTCTGGTGTGGACGTCTGAGTGAGCCGCGTTGTGCAGCTCACTCTGGCGTCCGTGATGCGTACTTTTGGACGCATGCGGCATCACGTGGTCCCGCCCAGCCGCTCTCCCCTTTTCCCCAACATGACTGAGCATGTGCAAACAGTCTAACGCGGCTTAGCCGCGTAGAACGCACAGCATGCAGCACTTTGCTGCGTTACAATGTAACGCAACGTGGGCAGTGTGAACAGCCCACTTGTGTTACATTGCTGTGCGTTGGGGGAGTGTTACAGGCTGCACTAACGTGCGCCTGTAACGTCCCTGTGTGCAAGAAGCCTAAAAGTTACGTATATTTCAGAACCATTTAATGTGCCCTAAACTAACCTAGTTTTTGTGGACAAAGATGATTTCTTTTATGATTTAACACAATGCCTATGAGCAACAATCTGATGCAACAGGAAGTGAAAAATCACAACGCACTTTTTCTGCTCGCAGAGCTACTATAGGAAATGGATATTGTATTCTTATGTAGCAAAGCAAAAAATGTGTTTTTGTGAGTAGCATTATATTACTTTCCAGTCAAGGCCTATTTACACACTTAGTTTAGGTGTACATCCGAGACTATACATTTCTTACCTCTTTAAAGAGACACCGAAGCGGAAAAAAAATTATATGAATTGGTTGTGTAGTACGGTAAATTACTAGAACATTAGTAGCAAAGAAAATATTCTCATATTTTTTTATTTTGTTAAATAGTGTTTTTAAGAACATTGCATCATTCTCTAATATTTGCAGTTTACACACTACTCAGCATTCTAAATGATTTTGCAAAGCAGCAGTGAACTTTTGAACCCCTTCTCCACAGAGAAAAATAAATTACAATGACTGACAGTTGAGATAACAAGCTTCAGAAGACAGAGCTCTCTGCGACTTTCAGTCGTGGAGCTCAATGGCTCTTTTGCATAGATAACTGGAGTTTCTTAACTCTTCCTGTACTGGAAACAATATTAGACTTCTGTCTAATATGACTTGTCTCTGTTCCTAATGTTTTATTTTATTTCTTAGCTGAACTACACCTACAAATCATTATATCATAATTATATCTTTTTTTTTTTTTTGCTTCAGTGTCTCTTTAAGCAGAAACATGTTAGAGGGTCTTGCAATTAAAATGGATACACTCTGTAGTGGATTGCTGTATGATGGTGTAGTGGCTAGCAGTCTTGCGTTGCAGCAGTAGAGTCCCAGGTTCAAGTATCTGCCAGGATACTATCTGCATGGAGTTTGTATATTCTCCACAGTGCCCAGAGTCTCTTCCAGGGACTTCAGTTTCCTCCCACATTCGCCCTCAATTTCCCCTACGACTGTGGTAGGAACATTAACATTAACTACAATAGAGATTCGATTGGGGGCTATTATGAGGAATGGTTGGGTATATGGTTAGATACACTGTACATTGCTGCAGAATTTGCCAGTGCTAACTGCTGTAATCCCAATTTGTGGTTAAGCTGCAGCTAGATGTCCTGAATTCTGAACACTGGAATACTCTTTAACTTTAGCACCATTTTAGTACTGAACAAGTGGACAGCGTCAGAGGGAGTTCTTTTACTTGCACTCCATGCCACTCTGATACTTCCTCCTTATGGCTTTAGAAGGAAGAAGCATCATATTCATGACCCTGGAGGCTTGTTCAGTGCTGAATTGTGGTGTTCCAGAGTATTCTGGTGGTCGGAATACTCTATGCCCAATTCATACACCAACACTACTCATGAGAGCCTGGTTACTGACAGCAAGCAGTGCTAGAAAGGTGGCACTGCTGTGTAGTTTGCAATGTTGCTACCATTTTCAGTAAACCACTACAGAGTCGATGTAACCGAGATACAGCTTGCTGTATGCTATACAACTTGTGGTACTATGCTGTACAAGGAGGAACCACATACCTCTTGCTTCAAAGCTGTTATTATCTGCTTTCACATGTTATAAAATATCTCTTGGTTATTGCTAGTCTAGATTTTATTTCAACAAATCAGCTGCTTAATACCTGGCAATGGATAATTGGCATAATACGAAACTGCATAAGCTAGCAGAACAATTCTTGGTTTAACCCAAGTTTACTGTGCTGACTGCAAATGACTGTTGCCAGCTAATAACCACTTCCAGATAACAGACCTAAAACCACTATGAGGATCCTAGATTGAATACCTCCTTTGAAGCAGTGAGCAGTGTAGGAAACCTAATCCAAAGTCCTCTTACAAAAGACCAGGATCTCATACTAAAATAATGAATTGTAATGTTTACTAAGGATTTCTGTGCCCTTCTATTGCTTCAGCAACCTTTCCATTTTTCCCCCAGTATAGATCATTTCTCATGGTAAGTGGAATGTTTGGAACAGTTCTGAACTTCGACAGTCTAACTAATGTGGTTTTTAGGGCGTCTCTGGAAAGAACCCCATTTATGTTTTTCCAATGTTTACTAGTAAAATGTCCTTGTTGCCATACTATGTGCAAGATTGTGTGAACAGAAATTGATAACTCTTCTTCTAACTAATGCTGGGAATACACCATGAGTTGGTTTTGGCAGATAGATGGCTCAATAGATCATTTCCGACAGGTCTGATCTGATTTCGATCATTTTTCTGAACAATTTTCTCAGTGAATGGAAATTGATCAGAAAAACAATTGGAAAATCGATTGTAAAGTAAATCTGCCCCCCCCCCCCCCCCCCAAAAAAAAACCCTCTATTGTCTATTCCCAGTATTACACTGACTTTTTCCCAGCTTTGCCTTTGTTTTGCAGCTAGGTAGACCTCTTCAGCACAAACTGTGTACTGTGTTGATCTGAGAAGATGAATGCTTGTGGGCACAGACACTGATGGATCCCAAATGCTTGGCACTGCCTTCCTACTCATGCCAATAGCTGTCCTATGCTCACCAGCACTTTGTCTGAATGAAGAAACACTTGCACACAGATTTTAACATTCTGCCTGGCATTTCATGGTGTCCTCTCAGCTTATTAAGTTTGAGAAGAGAGGCCACACAGTGAAGGAGAATATTTTTATGTTGCAGTGGGGCGAATTGGCACATTTTTTTAAAAAATGAATGTGTATTATTGTGTTTTCTGCTTTTCTGTTACATTCTACAGTGTAGCCAAAAAGGGGGGAATCCTACTCATTGTGTAGGGGTCATGGGAGATCCAATGAATGAAAGCCTAATTTGAGGAAGTAAAGGTGATCTAGAGCAGACATCTTCTGAAGGAACTCTTGCTTTCTGTGATTGGTTATACCAGTTGTTTTTCATCCAGTCCACGACATAAAAGTGAGATAACATAACATGGAGTGAGCCGGGAGATGGCTTCTACATGTCAGGAGAAAATGTTATGAGAGGCTTGAATATAACAAGAAAAGACTTAGAAACATAAGTATTTGAATGTACTTTAAGCCTCTTTGTCACCTAAAACACACACACACCCACACACCACACACACACGTACACACGTTTTTTGTTTTTTGTTTAAAAAAAAAAAACATTCCAGTACAGAATTGTATTTTGGTTTTAGGTTTAATGTGTGTTGTGACTTTTTTTGGTGTGTTGCGACATTAACATCACAACGCGACATCCCATTGTGCACCTAGCCTAAAAGTTATACACTTACATGTTTTACATCCTTCTAGTGTTTCTCTCCCATTCACTGGGACTTGTTCATGACTTGACTTTTGTACTCGTTCATAAATCAGCAAAAAACATATGCTTCAAATAACTTCTATAGCCAGTGATCTGTATACGAAGTGTATGACTCTGTAATATTATTATTGGTATCTATTAAATAAAGATTTGTGGGGTCATGGAGGGATATATATTTTTGCTATACTTTTTGATTGGTGTGTGGAAAATCTCACATTTTTCTTGTAAAAAAAAAAAAAATAATTTGTAATTTTATATGGTCTAAAAGAGTAAAGACTATTTTATATTAAGTTTGTTGCTTGACTTATTTACAGACATCTTAATGCAAAATTTCATAATCACACAAAGCTACCTACAGACATGTAAGGCCTCATGTGACCTAAGTTAAAGCGGATCCAAGATGAAAAACTAACTACAGTATAACAAGTAACTTGTGTATATAGCTTATCTAAAGTTTAGCTAGTTAACACAGGAAATCTAACAGTATATGATTATTTCTTTCTGTGATACAGTGAGAACAGCCATGTTCTGTTTGTGATCATTACACACAGGCAAGCTGCACTGCATCTCCACCACTCAGCCTGTGAAAACTTCACTCCCCTTTCCTCCTCCCCTCTGCCTCTAAAATCTCTGGCTAGTAACTCCTCCTCCCCAGACTGAGCTCCCTGAAGGTACGTACACACGCACTACTGTAATTAAAGATGGGTCCGTCAGACCCTCCCGCTGGGCGGGCATTCTGCCGACGGTAGTGCGTGTGTACAGTCTGTCGGCAGACTGATAAGACTGATTCTGTACACACGCACTACTGTTGGCAGAACGCCCGCCCAGTGGGAGTGTCTGACGGACCCGTCGTTCATTACAGTAGTGCGTGTGTACGCACCTTTAAGCCCTTGCAACATTGGTCTCAGAGTGCCACTGGAGAAGCTGTGGGTGAGGCTTGTTTAATTTATAGGGAATTAGAGTATTAAATTAAAAAAAAAAAAAAAGTATTTGGCTTGTGGAATGCCCTTTAAACTATATAAAAGGAACACAATTGTGCAATGAGTAAAAGTTTATCTCGGATCCATGTTAAGTCCTCTCGTCGTCCTTGAAAGCTAATCATACCTCCAGAACAGTTGGAATGCAATGTTTCAGCTTCTTAATTGTACAGAGCCACACTAATCCAACATGCATAGAGACTGCTTCAGATTGATCCTTATCAGTGCATGGCATGGATTAATGTGGCTCTATGGGGTAAGACTGCACTCCAACCGGAATTATTGCAAATACCTTCTGTTTTAAGAAAGCAAATTTCTGTTTTGGATAGCATTTTAGTAAGTAGGCGTTTTGGTCTCTCTTAGCCTCTTACACACTGCCTAAGGCTTTGTTCACATTATAAATTGCAAGCCCTGAGCGATTTATACTGTGATTTTTACAGTGCTTTTTTTAAGCGCTTTGCAATTTCCCTATACCTTCCATTGAGCCAAAGCGCTCAGAAAATGGTACATGTAGTGCGTTTGCGAATTCAATAAAATCGAAACGCCTACGTGTGACCACTGACATAGAAAATCATTACACAAGTGCTTTTAGGGCGATTTGCAAAATTGCAAACGCTGATAGTGTGAACAAGCCCTAAGGGCCTGTTTCCACTACATGCAGATTGGATGCAGAAAAACTGATTCCAATGAATGTCTATGGGCCTGTTTCCACTAAACACAATTTTTCTGATGCAGATTTTCCCATAGGCATTCATTGGAGTCAGTTTTTCTGCATCCAATCTGCGTGTGGTGGAAACAGGCCCTAATAAGAGTTCTGGTTCACCATGAGCTTGCTAGGAAATCTGTAACTTTCAGTTAAAGTCCAAATCCCAGTTGTTAGAACTGTTGCTTCCCATTTTCCCTATACAACACATAGAAAATATGAGCACCTTATCTTAGACCTGTGCTAATATTTGACATTTGAAGTGATTTAACCCTTCAGACAGACTGACAGGTTCTCACTTGCATTGTATAGGAGCATGGCTGTTAATATGCTACCCCTTCCTTCCATTGGAAAGGAAGATTGAATTTACAACCTTTCAATGCCTATATCTGAATTCAGTATGAGAGGGGAAAACAAATGTTGAAACCTGTCCTATTTTGGCAGTTACACTGCTGTTGAAAACAAAGAAAACCCTGAGAATCCCCCATGAGGAGATGGACTGGCCCTAAAACCTGTTGGTTCTGTCAGATTTTAACTGCATACTTTTTTTTTTCCGTGATAGTGGTCCTTTAATGTCTTCAAATTGGGCCACTAACAGTAATGTAATATGCTAGCAGTACTGCATAAACACCCAGCTAATAATGTTTGCATGTTGCTTACTTCTCTTTTCTCTTCTGTAAGGTTTCTTCTTCTATGGTATACGGTACTTGTATCCTGTGATGTAATCTTGTCTGTAGATCCCCATCTACTGCTTTAACCAGTTGCAACCAACACTAGTACATCCACATAATCTAACAATTTAGGCACAAGAACATAGAAACCTGTCCTGTGCAATTAATGAGCACAAATACAAAGTTTTGAGCGCCAACATCTAAAGTAGTTAGTGTCTGTACCTACTCTCCGTACATCTAGGGATTACTGGAACCAAACAAATTACTAGACTATGACATATT
This sequence comes from Hyperolius riggenbachi, assembly GCF_040937935.1. Taxonomy (NCBI): domain Eukaryota; kingdom Metazoa; phylum Chordata; class Amphibia; order Anura; family Hyperoliidae; genus Hyperolius; species Hyperolius riggenbachi. The sequence goes on along the minus strand of NC_090653.1, from coordinate 149,780,551 downwards.
GTTAGATATTGCTGCTAACCTGGATGACTGAGCAAAAGTTCCGATGGGAATGCTGGTTCATAACTGTGATTACTGCAGCGTACTCTGTCCCTGTTGGCCAGTTGTCATGTTGGGCATTATGGGATGGAAGTTTGCTGTGACGAATTCCATTCCAATTGCTAGCTCGTTCTGCTATCCGTGGGACATGCAGGTCAGAGTATGTAAGCTTATGAGCACAACTATGAGGCCTTCATGTTCCCCCTGCATGTACCCCTGAATGATGAAAAATCATTTACCCCTAAAAAACATTAAAACTTGCAAGTACTCATAATAATTTAGGCAGGCATGTCCTCCAAATAACATAATGAGACATGCATGACTTCTCAAGTCATTTTGCTGTCCCAGTGGCTGAAGAGGATTGTCAGTGTAAATTACTCATCAAATTGATTTTCTTCTAATATAAAGTTATAACAACCTGTTTAGTCTTTTTCTTCCGAATCCCCCCCCCCCCCCCCCCCAGGAGCCCAGTGTCCACTGACTTCTGGCTTGTAGCCCACCCCTTGCAGAAAAGGACCGCCAAGGTTAAAGCCAGGGTCACACTTAGCAGAAACGCTTGCGTTTTTACACTATGTGCTATGGAGAAAAGGATGCAATTCTGACAAGTGTGACCCTGGCCTAAGTCATTTGGAAGAAAAAGACCTGGCAGGTTGTTATAAAATTTATATTAGAAAGTAATTTAATTTAAACTTAATGTGCCCTTTAATATCCAATAAACCTGCCTGTGTCAATTTGTGTGTATAATATCAGACTAAACTTAAAAGGTATGAAAACCTTTGATTAAGGCCATTTGGGTAAGGTGGTGTGTCTGCTTAATTATGTTATATGGAGGGCATGCTGCTAATTGTTTGTGTCTATTGTGTCTAAGGCCACATACACACATCAGACCATAGTCTTTTGAAAATGAAAGATCACAGACCAATCTTACCCCCTTCCATGTAGTATGAGAGCCATACTCTACACAGTCTTTTCTATGGAGCTGAACTCCCCATCAGACAGAAATCTTTGCAAGATGCTGCACACAAAGATGCTGTACAGACACAAAAGATCAGTATCTGCAAAAGATCTGTTCCTGCCAAAAATCCATTCCTGCAAATTGCAATGATAGTCTATGAGATCTGCAGATCATCATACACACATGATTTAACTGGCATTCATCTGCAGATCAGATCCACCAGGATGGATTTTCAGATCTGCTGATGATTGCTTGATCTGCAGATGAATGTCAGTTAAATCATGTGTGTATGATGATCAGCAGATCTCATAGACTATCATTGCAATTTGGAGGAATGGATTTTTGGCAGGAACAGATCTTTTGCAGATACTGATCTTTTGTGTCTGTACAGCATCTGTGTGTGCAGCATCTTGCAAAGATTTTTTCCTGATGTGGAGTTCAGCTCCATAGAATAGACTGTGTAGAGTATGGCTCTCATACTACATGAAGGGTGGTAAGATTGGTCTGTGATCTTTCATTTTCCAAAGACTATAGTCTGATGTGTGTATGAGCCTTAATTGTTATGTCTGTTTAACAATTTTTTTGGGGAGTTACAGCTAATTATAAAATTTCTTAGCTTGACCTGTCACCATCTGCCTATCAGTAGAATCTAACTGCCTGTAAAGGTGCATACACACATCAGACTATAGTCTTTGGAAACTGAAAGATCACAGACCAATCTTACCACCCTTCATGTAGTATGAGAGCCATACTCTACACAGTCTTTTCTATGAAGCTGAACTCCACATCAGAGAAAAATCTTTGCAAGATGCTGCTCACACAGATGCTTTAAGGTGCCCATACACTCGTCAGATTGGCAGCAGATAGATAAGAAATGCATCTGATGATCTATCTGATGCGTTTTTAGAACACTTTTTACCAGGATAGAATTCCAATAGATTTCAGTTTGAAATCTATTGAAATTCGATCTGATGGCATTTTTTTGCCATCAGATTTCCATTAAAAGGCCAATGCAAACTGATAAGCAATCTCATCAGATCGACCTAAATTTTCCACCCTGCAAGTTCGATGGAAATCCATCGAAATCGGCGGTCGATCGGTCGATTGGCCAACCAATTTGCAATCGATTGATCGATCGATCGGGATCGATCGGTCGGCCAGAAAATCGGCTGAGTGTATGGGCTGCTTTACAGACACAAAAGATCTGTTCCTGCCAAAGATCCATTCCTGCAAATTGCAATGATAGTCTATGAGATCTGCAGATCATCATACACACATGATTTAACTGACATTCATCTGCAGATCAGATCCACCAGAATGGATTTTCAGATCTGCGGATGATTGCTTGATCTGCAGATGAATGTCAGTTAAATCATGTGTGTATGATGATCTGCAGATCTCATTGACTATCATTGCAATTTGCAGGAACGGATCTCTGGCAGGAACAGATCTTTTGCAGATACTGATCTTTTGTGTCTGTACAGCATCTGTGTGTGCAGCATCTTGCAAAGATTTCTGTCTGATGGGGAGTTCAGCTCCATAGAATAGACTGTGTAGAGTATGGCTCTCATACTACATGAAGGGTGGTAAGATTGGTCTGTGATCTTTCAGTTTCCAAAGACTATAGTCTGATGTGTGTATGAGCCTTTAGAGATGGTCAATTAGATGCTAATTACTCCAACTTGCATGCAAATTTAATGGAAATTGTATGCAGCATGCAGCAGTTTACACCAACAGGAAGTGCATTGGTTTTTCCCAGTTCAAAGCTGCATACAATTTGCAATAAATTATCTGGTCAGAATTATTCGCTTCTCATTAACCACATTTACCGCCTGTCATGAACATTTATTTATTACTGGCTTACTTATCACTGGTGATGGCCTATTGTTGATAAAACCTGTATGTCATTGGTAGCAAGGCCCCTTTTCCATAAGCAGTTGATAGGCAGTGAAATGCCTCTCAAACTCTCCCAACTGCTTGCTGCTTCCTGGTAACTGCTTGCTGAGCACACAGTTCAACTGTCAGTGGAAATGAGCCCTTAGGGCTCGCTCACACTAGGGGCGTTTTCAGCCTTTTTTCAAGCGCACACCATTTTTAAAATTGCCCCCAAAACCCTTGTGCTACGAAGAAGGTTCATATCAGCGTGGTTTGTGCGCTGTACGTTCAGCAAAGCGGTGCCTGTATAATTTTTGGGGCATATTGCTATAAGGGAAGGTATAGGAAGAGAGCTAAATGCTCACAAACCGCTTTATGTGGCGATTGTGTTCGTGTTTTTTAGAATAAATACATTGTATTTATTCTTTTCCGGGTCAAAGTTCACTTCCTTACTTGCTCTAGAAAAGCGATTTTACCAAAAAACGCAGGGGAGTGCCGTGGGGAGGGGGGGCGCACAAGAATGCAAAACCCTTGCATTTTCATTCTTAGGTGTGAATGAGGCCTCACTGTATCTTCCTATCATTGATCTTCCCTTTGTTTTTAGTAATATTTGCATGCCATTGGTAGCTGCACATTAATTGGCGTTTGCGTGTCCTAATTAGTAAATCATGGTTTTTTGTTTTTCTTTTGTTTTAAATCATCCATCTTTTTACTTGTGTATCACTGTACATGTGTGACACTAGCATGAGCAGCACAGGTGCATGTTGTGTGGTTAAAACAAATGAGGCACCCTAATTACAATACCTACAGCATGTAACCTAATTGGATCATGTACCTTTGCACTTAAAGGAAACCTAAAGTCGATGAAAAAATCCAGATAAATTTACCTCTACCAGCCCCCCCAGACCCAGTTTCATTTTTGGCGACTTAGCAAGTTAGCGTGCGCCCTGAATCATGCTCCAGATGCTGGGAACGTCCTGTGCATGTTCAGTATGAGAAATTCTCAGACGTACAGGCACTGTGGCGTCACTGAAAACGAAACTGGGTCGATGCGGGGGGCTGGATAATCAGTGTGTCATGGCGCGGGCACAGTGCGACTGCAAGTGGCTGGTAGAAGCCCCAAGTAAGTTTAAACTGGATTTTTTTCATTGATTTTAGGTTTCCCTTAAAGGATACCTGAAGCAGGGCCGAGGCATAGGCTGGAGAGGCTCCAGCCTCAGGGCGCAGTGTAGGAGGGGGCGCAGAATTCATTCAGCTGTCATTCCTAATTGTGTTTGAAGCAGAAAGAAATTAGAAAAGGGGATACATAGCAGTGACTGCAAGCCAGATAACTAGATATTAAGGTGTTGGGGAGGTTGTGGACCCTGTGGTGCCTCTTAGTCTAATAGCAATCAGTGTTTGATGGCTCAGGTGGCAGGGATGGAGGGGCGCACTTTGATCTCTCAGCCTTGGGTGCTGGAGGACCTTGTCCCGGCTCTGACCTGAAGTGACGTGACATGATGAGATAGACGTGTATGTAGAGTGCCTAGCACACAAATAACTATGCTGTGTTCCTTTTTTATCTTTCTTCGCCTGAAAGAGTTAAATATCAGGTATGGAAGTGGCTGACTCAGTCCTGACTCAGACAGGAAGTGACTACAGTGTGACCCTCACTGATAGTTATGTCTACTTGGCACTGTACATACACATGTCTATCTCATGTCACATGTCACTTCGGGTATTCTTTAAAGGACAACTGAAGTTAGAAGACTATGGAGGCTGCCATGTTTATTTCCTTTTAAACAATGCCAGTTGCCTGGCAGCCCTGCTGGTTTGTTTGGCTGCAAAAGTGTCTGAATAACACCAGAAGCAAGCAATGCAACTAATCTGTCAGATCTGACAATAATGTCAGAAACGCCTGATCTGCTACATGCTTGTTCAGGGTCTATGGCTGAAAGTATTAGAGGCAGAGGGTCAGCAGGGCTGCCAGGCAATTGGTATTGCTTAAAAGGAAATAAACATGGCAGCCTCCATATACCTCTTTCTTCAGTTGTCCTTTTTAAAGGACAGCCAAGGTGACATGGTGAGATAGACATGTACAGAATATGTACAGGGCCGAGCACACAGATAACTAGGCTGTGTTCCTTTTTCTCTTTCTCTGCCTGAAAGAGTTAGAAACTGTCACTTGCATACCTGATATCTATCTGGGTTGGACTGGGTCAGACTATAGCGTAACCGTCACTGATAAGTAATTACAGCCATAAAATACTTTCCTGTCAGTAAATGGTTTCCTGGAGCTGGAAAGAGATGATAAAGGGTCAATAAATAGTAAAAACTAGATTTAACTATAAAATAAAACTGTCACTTTGGGTATCCTTTAAGGGCTTGTTCACACTGGAGGCGTTTTCTGCCTTTTTACACACGCTGGCAATTTCAAAAATCGCCTGCCAAACGCTAGTGCAATGAATGTCTATGAGAATGTTCATATCAGCGCGGTTTGTGCTCTGTACAGGCAGCAAAGCGGTGCCTGGACCATTTTTGGGGCGATTCCGCCTCAATGGAAGGTATAGGAAAACTGTTTACAAAATCACTTTGTGCAGCGATTACGTTCACATTTTTAACAATAAATACATTGTATTTATTCTTTTCCGGGTCAAAGCGTTCACTTCCTGACTTGCTTCAGGGAGTGAAAAAGAGCTTATTGAAGTGCTTTACAAAAACGGCAGCGCCGGGAGGAGAAAAAAACTCCTCCAAAAGCAAGCGGAACTCAATGTGAATGAGGCCTTAGGTCAGTTTTACACTTGGCCAATGCGTTTCAGGTGCAATGTTCCTTAAAAATTGCAGCCATCACTGAATAGAGGCAGCCACTCGCTTCCTGTGAGTGGCTCCGATACCTCCATGGGTGGGACTTGCAGCATGTGTCCTGCAAAGCTTTCTTTTTTACACTTGAGCTAATCATGAAGCATCTTTTTAAAATGCAGCCAATAATAATTAACCACTCGCATCTGTAATGCGAGTGGCTCTGATACCGCCGTGGGTGGGACTTAGCACTCTACTCTCCACACTCCTTAGTTTTGCAGCGAGTAGACCCGCTCTGAGCTGCACTACAAGTGAAAGTAGCCTGTACTGTGCTCCACAAGCTACCAGGAGCGTCATTGGACTGTGACTGTACTTTAATTGTTGATTGCAAAGTGGAAGCGGTAACGCTGTATCCTCTTTTGTTTATGTTCACATTATTCCTCATTTTCCCCGGGCTGCCTTTTTGTACAGCACTGTAGATCCAGAGCTGGTGCCATTCTTGTTGTCTTACAAATGTTATCAGGCATCAACTCACTTGCAACCAGCCTGAAGAGAGCAACCGACCTTGGGTTTCACACTGACATATGGCGCATGCTCCGCCCACTGTTTACTATATCCAGAGTCAGCATCAGGTAGGGGATTCTTTTTCTTGATCATGGCCTCTGCTCCATTGATTTGTTCCAATTTATCTTGCACTGATTTTGGTGGTGTTTCTTTTTGCTCACCCTCTAATCTTTGCTCTGAGACCAGTGCTAGACTTTTTCATTTGCACACTTGGGACCCCTATGCAATTCCTCACAGGACTTACAGGGCCAGACAGGCAAAAATAGATCAGTACCTGTCAGCTTTTTTATTTCATAGAGGACGCCATCCTCGCCCTCCGTTTTGTTCCGCCGCCATTATAATCCTTGTACTGGCCCCAGGTCAGGATCCCGACCCCACTGTACGGGTCGTCTTATCACTCCCTTCCTAAGATGGCCGCCGAGCTGAGCCGCAGCTGCGCAGTACGCATGGACACAAGTGCAGCTGCGCAGCTCTCAGCCCTCCTCCAGGAGGAGGTGGGGAGCGAGTACGCAGCTGAAGGAGGGCTGAGAGTTGCGCAGTGACCTCACTGCCGCGTTTGCCGCCGATCGCGGGCATTCCGCGATTAACAGTAATTGCAAAATGTGTTCCCTGCAGCATTTTGCTGCGATTCAAAAGCGATTGCAAGACTGTACTTATAAAAGCACTGATTGCGATCTCTCTGAATCGTGGGAGTATACAGTGACTTTACTGCGCTAATCGTGGTAAAATCACCTGCACAAAACGGTAGCGCTTTTAAGTGTGGATGGGCCTTTACTGGCTGTAAAATAACGAGCTTGGGCAATGTAATTGTCCAGTGAGTTCTTTTCTCCTTATGCAAATTATTAGTTAGATGCATATAGCGTAATAAGTAAGGTTACACACTGGGAGTGACAGACACCACAATACAGGCAATAAGCAATACGATAACAATGCCAGGTTATACACTGGAGTAGTAGTAGTCCAAGCAATACAAGCAGTGCTGCTCAAATCCGGATCCGGGAGATACCCATATAGTTCTATCCGGATATCTCCCAGTAAACCTGGGGGGGGGGGGGGGGGGGTGTCAATCTTACTTGTCTGACATCTTCTTCGTCCGTCCCTCGGCGCCTCCCACGATGCGCTCCACGAGCGTCACTTGATTACAGACACTTCCTCCTTCAACCCGGAAGGAGGAAGTGTTTGTAATCACGTGACAGCCGCTTGGACCGCATCGTGGGAGGTGCCGAGGGACGGACCGAAGAAGATGTCAGACAGGTAAGATTGACCCGCCCACCTCGCACAGGTAACTGGGAGATATGCGGATAGAACTTTCCCCATGCCTCCATGGCAACACAACGGGTATTGGCCCCGCCCCCAATACCCCATAGGACAGATTATGTATAAGTGTTTGACAGTCCCCCTTCCAGGTGTCTTTTTTTCCTGGTCCCTCACATCACAGGACAGGCAGGTTTTTATCCCTGCAAAACTTTTTATTTTTCTCCCCTTACCGGTCGCATCATGTGGCCTTATACTGCAGGCAGCCTCCCCTGCATACGACCACCAGACAGGTTCTAAATGGGCTTAACGGTGGGTACCCCGTTCTGCTGATTTTGGGGGTGAGTTTTTTCCTATCCACGCAAGTTTGGCAGTTTTTTTTATCCAGAAGATACTAAAGGTATCTGAGTGATATAGTGGAGTGGAATACTCGTATGCATATGGTAAATGTGGACATACCGTGCTAATAGCGCGGGCGGGGTGAGCGTCCTTATTCCTCTGAGTTTCCTCGTGGTATCCGGCAGTGGTCTGAGCGTGCGTCCTACCCATTTGCTAATGTCGGGTAGGATGCAGGTAGGTTCTTTAAAAAAAAAAATGGAGTGCTGATTTTTCTGCCATTTTTCTTCTATCTGGACAGCTCAAGATCGCGGAATAAAAGACGGGCGTCAAAGTCACCGTCAAGGAATCGGTCAAGAGACAAGTCTCGAGAGATCGCATAAAAGAAGATCAAAACATAATAAGTCGCACAAAAAACAGAAATTTCGCTCAAGATCTCCACCACAGCACGCAAAAGGAAAGCTTTGCTGGGCTTGTGCACGACCAGTAGTGCCGGGGAAGTTGGTTTGTTCGGACTGCTTCCGTGACCTCGGGAAGGATAACATTGCTGAACCAGTGGATGTTTCAGACATGATACATAAGGCAGTACAGGAGTCTATGCACGACTACATAAGCAAACTACCGAAAACATCGGCACAGTCAAGCAGTATGGAGCAGCCATCCACCTCAGCAGCAGCAGTTTCCGAAAAATGAGCTTGAAGTGGGCTTTGATTTCGCTCTAGTGGAGCCGTTTGTGACGGCAGTTAGGGACGCAATCAATTGGAAAGACATGGAGACGGAAGAAACGTCTAAGAAACCCCAAAGAAATTACTACAAGCATTTATCGAAAACCAGAACTACATTTCCAATGATGGATGAAATACAAGAATTGATTAATGAAGAGTGGCAGCGTACGGAAAAGAGGCCACCATTAGCAAACAGAATGTCAAAACTATATCAGTTGCCCGGAAGAAAATGCAAAACCACTGGATACGGCACCAGTAGTGGATGCATCAGTCCTTCGGCTCGCTAAGCATGTGACGCTGCCGTTAGAGGATTCAATAGCATTTAAGGGTCCGTTAGACAGGAAACTGGATCTGGATTTAAAGAAAATATACACAGGATGTGGGGGTGCATGTAAGCCTGCAATCGCCCTCACCTCAGTGGCTAAAGCAATAAGAGCATGGACTGATAACATACACCAGGGAATCCTGGACGATGTAAGTAAGGAAGAGCTAATCAATTCACTGGAAGACTTTAGAGTTTCAGCTGACTTTATAGGCCTTCGCCATAGATGTGATCAGATCATCTGCAAGATCAATGCTGACTTCAGTAACGGCAAAAAGAGCCCTTTGGCTGAGATCGCCGTCTCCTGTGGTGCAAGATTCCCTTTGACGGGAAGTCCCTTTTTGGTGAAAAGATGGATGCTGCAATCACCAGGGTAACGGGCGGGAAGTCGGGTCTAATTCCGCAAGATAGATGGCCGACTAGGCAGTTTACATCGACTCAAGGTGGCCCTTCACAATCGAAATATCGCAACACCAGAAATTTTAGACCGGCAAGAGGTTTCAGAAAGAACTGGAATGTGGGCCAAACTAATTATCCGAGGTGAAACAAACAGAAGACATCTGCCCCAGCGCCATCAGCTAAAAAGTCTTTTTGATGGTTACCAAGTCCAAAGATGTCCGGTAGGGGCGAGGTTAAAGAATTTCGCTCACAAGTGAAGGGATCACATTCAGTCTCCATGGGTGATAAGGACAATCACTACAGGGCATTTTTGTAACTTTACAAAGGAACCTCCAGAAAACCACTTCAGAAAAAAGAAAATTCCAAAGCTGAGAGAGAAATGGCGGTTACTCGAGACCTACTTGGAAGGATTGATACAGAAACAGGCAATAGTACCAGTGCCAGTCAATCAGAGAAGAGAGGGTTTCTATTCCACACTTTTCTTCGTACAAAAAAAAATCAGGAGATTGGCGCCCAGTCCTGGACCTGAAGGACCTGAACTCATACATGCATTTAGAGAAATTCAAAATGGAATCCCTAAATACAATTATAGCGGCCGTGAAACAGGGCGACTTCTTACTGTCCATCGACTTGGAGGACGATTATCTGCTCGTCCCTATACAACAATCTCTACAAAAGTATCTCCGATTTGCAGTGGGAAAGAGACACTTTCAGTTTGTGTGCCTCCCCTTCTGGATTTGCACTGCACCCAGGACCTTTACGAAAGTCCTTATAGAGATCATTGCATTGGTGAGATTGCAATCAGTAAGGTGTCATCATTATCTGGACGATATATTGCTGCTAGCGGACACAAAACAGGAAATCCTAAAGCATAGAGAGTTACTGCTACGAACACTGGAGGAGTTCGGTTGGCTCATAAATTACAAAAAAAGCCAGTTGAGTCCCACCTAATATATCCAGGGGCCAGGTTCGTAACGAACAAGAACGCGGTATGCCTACCATTGGAAAAAGTGCTAATTGTGAAAGACCGAACATTACAATTACTGTGTTCCAGTCAGGTCTCAGCAAGACAGTGCATGAAGCAACCATACCTATGATTCCATGGGCTCATTGGGATTTAAGAAAGCTCCAACAGGAGTTTCTGAGGCGATGGAAAGGAGACAGCCTTCAGCAGATCATCTCAGTAACTACCCTGATGACGCAGGACCTAAAATGGTGGCTGTTAGATGACAACCTTCTGAGACCAGTACAACTACAACAAGAGCAACCAGTTGATATTGACAGATGTACAGATCTCGAACAACGAGTGGGAGTTGAATCAAGACGCATTCGCCTGGGTCTGTACAAGGCTGGTAAATCCGGAACTGGATTTGATGGCCACCAGGAAGAATCGGAAGTGCCAGAGGTATTACAGTTGTTTTCAGGACACCCAGGCAGAACAAATAGATGCCCTGACAGCGCCCTGGAATTTTCAGGTAGCCTACGTGTTTCCTCTAGTACCACTAATAATGAGATTGTTGAGGAGACTCAGGGGGGAACCAGTCTCTTTGATAGCGATTCTCCCTTATTGGCCCAGAAGGCCTTGGTTCCCTATGGCAGTACAGATGCTGACGACTCGGCCGCTACAGATACCTCTGAGCCAGACATTATCAGAGGGCCCGGTAGTACATTCCAATCCTGCCCGCCTGAGCCTGATGGCATGGAAGTTGAGAGGAGGAAGCTAAAGGATGTGGGTTGTTCGGATGCAGTAATTGCAACTTTACTGAATGCCAGGAGAGTGTCAACAAATAACACCTATTATAAAATATGGAAGATTTTTCTGCAGTTTGCCCTACAGGAGAAATTTGACCCTCTCAACCCTTCAGTCTCTCAAGTCTCGGCCTTCCTACAAACTGGAGTAGATAAGGGTTTAGGTTTTCACTCCATAAAAGTTCAAATTTCTGCTATCTCGACAATCTCGGACAAAAGATGGGCATTGAATCCGCTTATAAAGCAATTTGTGATGGCAATACTAAAGATAAGGCCCCAAATAAAACCTGTATTTGCTACATGGGACCTTCCTTTAGTCTTGGAATACCTGTCAAGGCCACCCTTTGATCCAGTGGAGGAATGTTCAATTCAGGACTTAACCCTGAAGACTACCTTCTTGGTTTCCATCTCGTCGGCACGTAGGGTTTCTGAATTACAGGCCCTCAGCTGCAAAGAGCCCTACCTAGTTTTCCTACCCGACAGAGTGCAACTTAGACCAGTACACAGTGTTTTTACCGAAGGTCACCTCAGTATACCATCTAAATCAGGAATGGTCACTACCCAACTTTACCCAGGAACATTCTGTAACCCTGCAATCTTTAGATGTTGCTCGCTCACTAAAAGCCTATGTGAAGGCAACAGAGGACATAAGAAAGACTGATAGACTATTTATAGTCCATACAGGTTACAGAAAGGGGCAACTGGCAACCTCCAGGACTCTAGCTTCCTGGTTAGTCAGAACAATACAAAATGCCTATAAAGCAGTGGGTAAGGTCCTGCCAAATGAAGTCAGAGTGCACTCCACTAGAGGCATCGCCTCGTCATGGGCAGCCCAGGCAAAGGTGACCCCAGAGAAGATTTGCCAAGCGGTGAATTGGACTAATATAAATACATTTATTAGGCACTATAGAGTGGACACTTCTAGCTTAACTACACTAGAATTTGGAAGAGCAGTATTATCTTCTGGTTCTTCTTCAGTTGTTGTGTGAAATGAAGTATTAAAGTTTTGCTTTCTTGGCACCTGCAACAGTCTCCCTCCCTTTTTTCTCTTGGCTAGTTAAATCCCGTTGTGTTGCCATGGAGGCATGGGGAAAGCAGAAAATTGAATACTTACCTGACGTTAATTTTCATTTCCCCATACATCCATAGGCGTCCGAGCCATTAGGCAGCTATAAATTTTCGCCTAAGGCGACAGGAAGAGGCAAGGGCGCTTCTGCACTGAGTAGTGAGAGAAGAAATGCCTCTCAGCTGACTCAGGTGTCAGTTTACACAGCAGCAGGGCTGACTGGACTTCAGCTCAATGATTCAAAGAACCACAGTAATGAATGAGTCAGTGAGAGAAGGCACTCATCCTAGTCAGGGATCCGAGGAGTACAGCATCATCAGCTCCTGAGTCCAACTCCTGAGAATTCAGTCCCTCTCTCTCTGCTACTGCTAACTGCGTGGATGTAGAGACTGTGTAGCAGCCAGGCATTGACTTCCCCCCCAGGCCGCCTTTCATTCAATGATTTAGGGTTGGTCCTGTGTCTGCTGTATTCAGGTTTGTTGATGTAAGGCAATGTAAAATACTAGGCTAGCTGATAAAAGTGCAATTAGAGGGCAGGCTAGCTGGTAAATATACACAGCATGATGTAGAACTCGTCTGGTCTCTCTCCATTGTTATAATGACTGCATGTGCAGATAAGGTCTTAAACAGGTTGAAAAGTTTTGACAGTCCCTAGACTCCAGGAGGGCTGCTTGCTGACTTGTGTAAGAGATTGGCAGGGACAGCAGTCCTATTACCAGCAACTAGTCTCTGTGTAATGTGGGACTGCAATACAGATAAACTGCTCCATCTCAGGCTATTCTCAGTCTCACTCCACTCCTCCTATCTCTGTATGTGTATAGTGTATGTCTACTGTGTGCTGTGTATAGTGTGCTGTGTGTGTGTGTGTGTGTGTGTGTGTGTGTGTTGTGTGTGTGCAGTGTGTGTACTGTGTGTGTGTGTATGTTGTGTGCAGTGTGTGTGCAGTGTGTGTGCAGTGTGTGTACTGTGTGTGTGTGTGTGTGTGTGTATATAGTGTGTGTACTGTGCTGTGCATGTCTAGTGTGTGTGTGTGTGTGTGTACTGTGTATAGTGTGTATGTTGTGTGCAGTGTGTGTACTGTGTGTGTGTGTGTGTGTATAGTGTGTGTGTGTGTGTACTGTGTGTGGTGTGTGTGAGTGCATGCCGCAATAAGTATATTTTATGGTGAAACGCTCTGCTGCATAACAACTATTTTCTGGTGAACCCATGCCGCAATAAGTACATTTTCTGGTGAAACGCTGCTGCATTATGATTTTCGGGGGTCTTGGGGGTGGGGTTCACCACAGGAGTGGTGTTCACCATGAGGGGTGCGGGGTATGGGACTGGGGGCAATCACGGGGGAAAGGGGGGGGGTGCCACAGGATTTCTCGCCTGGAGTGACAAAATGGCTAGAGACGCCCCTGCATACATCCATGGCAACACAGCGAACCCACCCTACTGTTCGGTGAGGTACTAGTTACAAGACACCTGGAAGGGGGACTGTCAAACATAATCTGTCCTATGGGGTATTGGGTGCGGGGCCAATACCTGTTGTGTTGCCATGGATGCATGGGGAAATGAAAATTACCGTCAGGTAAGTATTCAATTTTCTGCTATCCGGATGTCTCCCGCATCCGGATTTGAGCAGCACTGAATACAAGTACATGTAATTCTGTGAGTAGGATGCAAGATCAGGTAGGATACACAAGGAGGGAGGGCCCTGCCAAAGGCTTACAATCTAAAGGGAAGGGGTGGTGACACAATAGGAGCGGGACTGCATTGAGCGATTCCATGAGGTTCTATCTAGGCTGGGATGATGTTCAGTAGTCAAACTGAGTTTATCAAACAGAGGAAGTTACCATTGGTGCGCTGAAGAATTGTGTTGAATTGCTGGGGTATTCGATTGTTCCACTCCTTAAGGCCAAAGGTAGCCATACATCAGGTGACTTGGTGGATGATCGACCATCCAATTCGAATTATTATAATCTGATGAAAACTGGTGCTGCATGCCCCATCCACAATGTGACTAATTTCTTGCTGAAATGCACACACCTGTGGGTATGCTGGCAGCCACGTGGACACGTGTATGGGGCAAGGAGTGCGCTGGGAGCCAGCTGTAGACAGGTAATGTATTGGGCACGGGGGGGGGGAGGGAGGGGTGAAGGAGGGGGGCTCATTAAGGGGAACAGTGGCGGATGCAGCGCACAAGGCCGTTTCTGGATCGATTTCAACATGAAATTGATCGGGAATCTGCCTGTGGTGTATGGGCAGCTGATAGATCTCTCTTTAATCAAAATTCGATTAGAGAAAGATTTGTCTCTTGGTCGAACCTGCCCATCATCGGCTACCTTAACAGATCCTGTTTGAAGTTACAAGTAATAGATTTGAAACGTAAGTATGAGATAAGGTGAAGCGCTCAACATCACATGCACATTTGCCTGCACTAATGCACAGAAATTAAATATTAGCCCTCCTAGAGCCTGAACTTGGGCTAGAAACAGCACGGCACAGCACTATTAGAATACAAATGCACAGCATTAAACATCAATGGTCCTCCTATGGAAGGAAATTATATAGATCCACATACACGGCAATAGCTATTGATAGACCTCCTGTGGAAAAAAACCTAAACAGTATCCTATTGTATAAACAATAAAGTCCATATAGCACCATAGGATCCGAAGCAGTCCACTTATTTCTTACAACCACATTTTTCACTCTTCCAATTTAGTGTGAGACTTCCACACTCTTTTCTCTACTGTTGTCCTTTAAGGGCTCTGCCTCGGACACAGAAGACCAGGGTTTCAATCTCCGCTCTTCCTGTTCAGTAAGCTGCACCTATTCAGTGAGGAGACCTTGGGCAAGACTCCCTAACACTGCTACTGTCTACTGAGCGCATCCTTGTGAGCCAGGAGAAAAGCGCGATATACAGTGGCTTGCAAAAGTATTCGGCCCCCTTGAAGTTTTCCACATTTTGTCACATTACTGCCACAAACGTGAATCAATTGTATTGGAATTCCACGTGAAAGACCAATTCAAAGTGGTGTACACGTGAGAAGTGGAACGAAAATCATACATGATTCCAAACATTTTTTACATATAAATAACTGCAAAGTGGAGAGTGTGTAATTATTCAGCCCCCTGAGTCAATACTTTGTGTAACCACCTTTTGCTGCAATTACAGCTGCCAGTCTTTTAGGGTATGTCTCTACCAGCTTTGCACATCTAGAGACTGAAATCCTTGCCCATTCTTTTTTGCAAAACAGCTCCAGCTCAGTCAGATTAGATGGACAGAGTTTGTGAACAGCAGTTTTCAGATCTTGCCACAGATTCTCGATTGGATTTAGATCTGGACTTTGACTGGGCCATTCTGACACATGGATATGTTTTGTTTTAAACCATTCCATTGTTGCTCTGGCTTTATGTTTAGGGTTGTTGTCCTGCTGGAAGGTGAACCTCCGCCCCAGTCTCAAGTCTTTTGCAGACTCCAAGAGGTTTTCTTCTAAGATTGCCCTGTATTTGGCTCCATCCATCTTCCCATCAACACAGACCAGCTTCCCTGTCCCTGCTGAAGAGAAGCACCCCCAGAGCACGATGCGGCCACCATCACATTTGACAGTGGGGATGGTGTGTTCAGAGTGATGTGCAGTGAAAGTTTTCCACCACGCATAGCGTTTTGTATTTTGGCCAAAAAGTTCCATTTTGGTCTCGTCTGACCAGAGCACCTTCTTCCACATTTGCTGTGTCCCCCACATGGCTTGTGGCAAACTGCAAATGGGACTTCTTATGCTTTTCTGTTAACAATGGCTTTCATCTTGCCACTCTTCCATAAAGGCCAACTTTGTGCAGTGCACGACTAATAGTTGTCCTATGGACAGATTCCCCACATGAGCTGTAGATCTCTGCAGTTTGTCCAGTCACCATGGGCCTCTTGACTGCATTTCTGATCATCGCTCTCCTTGTTCGGCCTGTGAGTTTAGGTGGACGGCCTTGTCTTGGTAGGTTTGCAGTTGTGCCGAACTTCCATTTCTGAATGATCGCTTGAACAGTGCTCCGTGGGATGTTCAAGGCTTTGGAAATCTTTTTGTAGCCTAAGCCGGTTTTAAATTTCTCAATAACTTTATCCCTGACCTGTCTGGTATGTTCTTTGGACTTCATGGCGTTGTTGCTTCCAATATTCTCTTAGACAACATCTGAGGCCATCACAGAGCAGCTGTACTTGTACTGACATTAGATTACACACAGGCGCACTCTATTTAGTCATTAGCACTCATCAGGCAATGTCTATAGGCAACTGACTGCACTCAAACCAAAGGGGGCTGAATAATTACACACACCCCACTCTGCAGTTATTTATATGTAAAAAAATGTTTGGAATCATGTATGATTTTCATTCCACTTCTCACTTGTACACCACTTTGTATTGGTCTTTCACGTGGAATTACAATAAAATTGATTCATGTTTGTGGCAGTAATATGACAAAATGTGGAAAACTTCAAGGGGGCCGAATACTTTTGCAAGCCACTGTAAATGCTCTGTGTCTATTGAAAATCATTATATGCAATCCTGCAATTGTTAAATATGATGAAGGCAGATCCCATCACATGCAATTGGACATACACAGGCAAATCCCTATTACACACACTGAAAAGCAATGCTTCCCATCAAATATGGGCGATAACCTTTAGTCCGGTTTTACACCTGGCCAGTGCTTTTGAGGTGCGATGCTCCACCCCCATTGCATCATAACGCACAAATTGTCACTCATTTGACCCTCTGGCAGAGTGCAACGACAGGGAAATATGCATAGCGCTGCCCCTCGTTCAGTGACATACTCCTTGCTGGACAGGAAGTATGTCCCTGGAGTACCCCGTAATATTTGTGTCATTCCGTACATGTGCACTGCTGCTGTAAAGGTATTTAAAATTTCTGCATCACCCATAGACTTCCATGTATTCCACCGCTGCTGTATCGCCCCGGAAGTCTGACGGTAATGTGCTGTTGATTTTGCGGTGGCTCGCCGGCGATTCCGAGACTTCCGTTGCGACAGGGTAAGTGTACTGGGCCCCACCAGTCTAGTGAAAAACGGGCCTTAAAAATCTCTCGCTCATCTGCTGCTGGCTTCTTCAAGCTACTGGACATCTCCTTTATGTTCTTTTCACATTGCCTCTGTTACATTGCATTGAAATGGACAATATAATCGCATCCCAATGTGATCCAATTATATTTCTACTAGCTCTAAGGCCTGTCACAATAACGGGCGCTAACACCTTCCACAGTTTCAACATTGCCTGGTGACACCTCAGCCCGGAGACACCGTGGCTAAGGCCCCAAGTCTCAGCCTCGAAACCTCATCACTGGCGGTCCTTAATGGGGAACTGCTGGCCGTGCATGTGCACAACCCCAGACGTGGGAGCAAGTGGAGGACACAAGTACCCTACACCACTTGGACGCGGTGCTGCCATTTCCGTCTAAGAAATGCACACAGCATGCTATGTGTTAGCCAGACATTGTGCAGGTTCACAGTGGCAGTGACGCATTTTTTTTCAAAGTACTGTATGTATGCATCACACTTCTAATTTACAATGCAACTTTTCAGCACCGTTGCGTTCTTATCAGTATACACCGTGTAAAAGGAACTTTACTACGGAGAACCCAGATGCTGATCTTATAAATAGGTAATGAGAGTTCATTGTTGACGTTCTACCAATTTCTACTTTTCTGGCACAAGCGTGCCTGCACAGTAGCATGGAGTCATTCCTGCTTACTACACAGACGCGGCCCCAATATGGTTACCAACAAGCCCTTATCGATAATCTTTAGGGGGTCCATGCTTTCATGCAAAAAAGAAGAAAGTATACCCTGAAAGAAGGGGGTCCTTTATTTGGTAACAGGGGACCAGAGGGCAGTATGGAAGCCTTAATAAGATCCAGAGGAGTCTCTTAATATTTTTGAAAAAATCCATTTGATACAGATTCATTTCTGTTGCTTTCCACTACAAAGATCCACTTTGTAGGCAGTGTTTTATTCAGTTGACGCAGAACAGAGATTGCAGCACAGAAAGCACGGGATTAAAAAGAAATTGGTATAGAGTGTAATTTGTTTTATGTAACGGCTGATCTCTCATAAACCTGACATTTATAAAAAGGCTACACCACCTGCTCAAAATGTATAACATTTATACTTGCAAGTTCAGCAATTAGACCACTTTGGCCCCATTTTTCAGATTGGTTATCACTAAAACTAATAGGGACTTATTTCAGTTTACCATACAAGAACTTTTTTGTTTTTTGCCAACATCCTTTTTTGGTAAGAGGGCTTTTCTGTCTCTTAGAAGTAGAACATTATCCTCTCAGTTTTTCTGGGTCACCACAAGCGATTAGGGTATTCTGTAGTGATGGTCCAAGCCCTATCCCATGACATGCACTGATGAGGACCAGAAACTTTGAAATAGTACCTTATGCATGTTGGATTGATGTGGCTCTGTATCATGTATAAGCTACAGACTCACATACCACAGATTTCTTGGCACTTAAGCATTTTCAAATTATTAGTATTTATATACTGTTCATTGCTTCCTCTGGTTTTTTGACAGTTTTCAAGGACAAATATCTATGCTACATAGTTCTATGTATGTCGGCTACAGAGGATTCTGTATATTAAGGTGAGGCTACAGAGTTTCTTACAACATAATTTATCCTTCTCATATTCCATGCTTCAGCCAGCTCAGAACTTCTAAAATGTTTGTTTTCTTTGCAACAGTACTTTGAAATGGCAATAGTTCTCTAGAGCAGGGGTCCCCAACCTTTTTGAGCCCGGGGCCCACTATCCCGACCAAAATTTTCTCCGGGGCCCCGTGGGGGGTTGTTGGGGCGTGGCTAGTGGCGGTGGCAGCCTCCCCCTTTTTCCCAGATTCCACAGTATAGCAAGTATAGTTAGCCCAGAATAGCAAGTACAGTTAGCCCAGTATAGCACGTACAGTTAGCCCAGTATAGCTGCCCCAGTGTCGCCAGTACAGTTAGCCCAGTGTAGCCAGTAGTTACCCCAGTAAAGATGCCCCAGTGTCGCCAGTAGTTAGCCCAGTGTAGCCAGTAGTTACCCAGTATAGCTGCCCCAGTGTCACCAGTAGTTAGCCCAGTGTAGCCAGTAGTTACCCCAGTGTAGCTGCCCCAGTGTAGCCAGTAGTTAGCCCAGTATAGCTGCCCCAGTGTCGCCAGTAGTTAGCCCAGTGTAGCCAGTAGTTAGCCCAGTATAGCTGCCCCAGTGTCGCCAGTAGTTAGCCCAGTGTAGCCAGTAGTTAGCCCAGTATAGCTGCCCCAGTGTCGCCAGTAGTTAGCCCAGTGTAGCCAGTAGTTAGCCCAGTATAGCTGCCCCAGTGTCACCAGTAGTTAGCCCAGTATAGCTGCCCCAGTATCGCCAGTAGTTAGCCCAGTGTAGCCAGTAGTTAGCCCAGTATAGCTGCCCCAGTGTCGCCAGTAGTTAGCCCAGTATAGCTGCCCCAGTGTCGCCAGTAGTTAGCCCAGTATAGCTGCCCCAGGGTCGCCAGTAGTTAGCCCAGTATAGCTGCCCCAGGGTCGCCAGTAGTTAGCCCAGTATAGCTGCCCCAGGGTCGCCAGTAGTTAGCCCAGTATAGCTGCCCCAGGGTCGCCAGTAGTTAGCCCAGTATAGCTGCCCCAGTGTCGCCAGTAGTTAGCCCAGTATAGCTGCCCCAGTGTCGCCAGTAGTTAGCCCAGTATAGCTGCCCCAGTGTCGCCAGTAGTTAGCCCAGTATAGCTGCCCCAGTGTCGCCAGTAGTTAGCCCAGTATAGCTGCCCCAGTGTCGCCAGTAGTTAGCCCAGTATAGCTGCCCCAGTGTCGCCAGTAGTTAGCCCAGTATAGCTGCCCCAGTGTCGCCAGTAGTTAGCCCAGTATAGCTGCCCCAGTGTCGCCAGTAGTTAGCCCAGTATAGCTGCCCCAGTGTCGCCAGTAGTTAGCCCAGTATAGCTGCCCCAGTGTCGCCAGTAGTTAGCCCAGTATAGCTGCCCCAGTGTCGCCAGTAGTTAGCCCAGTATAGCTGCCCCAGTGTATCTAGGAGAGGTGCCCACTCCCCCACGCGGCTGCCGCTCCTGTTACCTTATGAGCGGGCGGTCGCTTCCTTATATTCCCCAAAGCTCCTCTCCTCTTGCAGCATCTCGTATTACAGCAGCGCTTCCCGCGCAGCTGCTGTAAGGAAGGGAAGGAAGCAGGGCAGCGGCTTCCTGTAGCGGCTATCGCCGTTACCATGGGAACGCTGCCCTGCCTCCTTCCAGCAGCCGCACAGGAAGCGCTGCTGTACGAGATGCTTCAAAGAGGAGAGGGGCTATTAGGAATATAAGGAAGAAAGCGGCCGCCCGCATAAGGTAATAGGAGCGGCGGCGGGGGAGAGGGAGGGAGAAAGGCAAGATCCGCCGCGGCCCCCCAGCCCACAGAAATCTGCTCACGACCACCAGGGGGCTGTGGCCCCCAGGTTGGGGACCTCTGCTCTAGAGTACAGTTTCCTGAAACTCCCATCTTCCTGCAGGAGTAATTAGCTACACAGGGAACAAGCCAAAAGGGGAAGGTTTCTACATCCTTTTTCTAGTGATGGTCAATGAGATTAACATAACTATGCCTGTGATGCTGGATTATGATGCAAGTTTTGTATGCAGCTTGAATATGGACCAGAGGTTTAATTTGATTGGCCCATTTTCAATCCACATAAAAATGTACTATCCTGCAGCAAGATGAAATAATTTACATCTCATTGACCATCCCTGGTAGATACAGGAATTGTGACTCGCGGCAGCAGTGCAGACTGAAGGTCATCTGCTAAACACACAACATTTAATTTCCTGTCAGATCGGCGGTTCAAACTGATCATTTCCCACGTCTAATCTGCCCCCGATCATTTACAGGATTGATTTTGTGCCGTAGTGGTCTAAAAATCGATCCCATTATCGACTGAGAGCACATCAGACATGTCAGAAATAATTGGTTCGACCCGTCAATCTGACAGGAAATTGAATGGTGTGTACCAAGCATTAAGGTAGCCATACACTGGTCGATTTGCCATCAGATTCGACCAACAGACAGATCCCTATCTGATCGAATCTGATCAGAGAGGGATCGTATGGCTACCTTTACTGCAAACAGATTGTGAACCGATTTCAGCCTGAAATCGTTCACAATCTGTGGTGGTGCTGCCGCCGCTTCCCCCCACCCCGCATACATTACCTGCTCCGGCCGGCGCGACTCCCGGGTCTCCGCTCTTCTTCTCCGCTCTGGTCTGGTCTCCAGCATCCCTTCTTCCTGTCTGGGGGAAGTTTAAACAGTAGAGCGCCCTCTACTGTTTAAACTTCCTGCCGGGACAGGAAGAAGGGAAGCATGCCGGAGACCAGACCAGAGAAGAAGAGCGGAGACCCGGGAGTCGCGCCGGCGGAGCAGGTAATGTATTGCAGCTCTATTGCGTCGGTCGTCGGGCACTTGAACGCCGCTAGCGATGCGCTCTTTACCAGCGAGCGATCGGCGGTTATTTTCCGCACGGCGCGATCGACGGAATGGATCGAAATTCGGCGTGTAGCGTGAACGATTGGCAGCAGATTCGATCCCAGTGATCGAATCTGCTGTCGAAACGGCGGCAAATCGGGCCAGTGTATGGCCAGCTTTAGTCTGTTTGTATTCTCTATTTTTGTCACCCCAATTGCCTGTACTCCAGCAATCTGGGTCTCACACAAGCATACAGAACAGGAGCCAGACAGGAAGAAATGTTTAAAAAGATGCCAGTAATGGTAGCCTCTGAATTCCTGACATATCATATTAGCAAAACTTATCTAAAATAAAATCACAGACTTGTCACATTTGCTTTATTAAGCGTCACAGAAAGCAAATATCACATTCAACCACATCAATAAAAACAGGTTACTTTCAAGTCCACATCAGTTCCAAGTGCCCTCAAGTAGTATCCAGTGCTTCATTTGTAGGTCTTCATGTGCCACAAACCATCATTTAAATAGTGAATATTTTCAATTCCGATTCCTTTATTGACCTTTTCACTGTAAAAGCAAAACAAACAAAAAAAAAAACAAAACAGCTTTACTATTTGTTACACAGCATTTTGTGAAAATACAGTATGTAGTCCAGTATGAACCACTTCAGGACCACAGTGCTAAACCTCCCTAAAGACCAGGCCATTATTTGTTTAAATAGCCACTGCAGCTTTAAGGCCAAGCTGCAGGGCCGCACAACACAGCACACTAGTGATCCCCCTCCCCCCCTTTGTTTATTTTTGTTTGTATACATATTTATAGTAGGTTTTTTTATATTTTTTACTATTTATTTTTGAAAACCCCTCCCTCCCCCCAGCCAGCCAATCATGGCGATCAGCTCTCATAGGCTTTACGCTCTCTTGTGCCTCAGGGGGACAGCCGTGTCACACGGCTGTCCCCAGTACAGCGCTGCTGCCAATTGCAGCGCTCTACATGTAAATAGACGGCGGTTTGCCATCTTTACAGTCTCCCGAGCGGCAATCGATACCAGTTGCCTGGCAGCTCTACTAATCTATTTGGCAAAAATAGTGTCTGAATTATACAAGATACAAGCACGCAGCTAATATTGTTAGATTTTTTTGGCAGACACATCTGATCTGCATGCTTGTTCATGGGCTATGGCTAAAAGTGAGAGCTCACAGAGCACTACCCTAATAATGCCTAGTACACACCATACAATTTTCTGTTAGATTTTCTGCATTAGATTATTTTCTGTAGAGACTGGTCATTATCTCTGGTGCATTGTCTTCTGGTTATCTCTTGCTGAGTAGAACAATGCTTAATTGCTAGGCAGATAGTTGGTTAGATAGATAATTTCCGACATGTTGGAAATTATCTATCTGGCAGGTAAATCTTAAGCCCTGTCTACACGGGGAGATGTTGTGGCGATCCGGCGGCTCGATTAGCTGCCGGATCGCCTCTTCCGCGTCCCCGCACGTGCCCGCCGCGTCCCCGCTCGCGTGCACCGGATTCGGTTCCCCGCTTCCGCTCGATTCCCTGCCATTGACCCCTCGCGGGGAGTGAGCAGGGAATCGGCGGAAGCAAGATCTGTCCTGTCGGATCTTATCAATCGAGCCGCATCAGCGGCTCGATTGATAAGCCACATCGCGGCCGCATCTACGCGTGTAGATGCGGCTTAAAGCCTTATCTACACGCGTAGCTGAGGCTGCGATCCGGCGGCTCGATTAGCCGCCGGATCGCCTCTTCCGCGTCCCCGCTCCGCATTCGATTCCCCGCTTGTCCCCGCTTACCTTCCGCTCGATTCCCTGCCATTGTCCCCTCGCGGGGAGCGAGCAGGGAATCGGCGGAAGCAAGATCCGTCCTGTCGGATCTTATCAATCGAGCCGCATCAGCGGCTCGATTGATAAGGAGGATCGGAGCCGCATCTACACGCGTAGATGCGGCTTTACAGAAAATCCAACAAAAAAAATTGTATGGTGTATACCTATCATAATACTGGGAATACACGGCTCTATTTTAAGCCGTTTAGATGGCTCGATTGATAATTTTCGACATGTCCGATCTCCCGCCCGATCGATTCCGCGCTTGATTTTGCATGGGGAACAATGGGAAAAGATAAGAAAAACGAATGGAAGATAAGAAAATCGCCCCCATAATCAAGCGCGGAAAACGATCGGGCGCGTAATCGAGCGGCAAAATTGACCCATGTATTCCCAGCATTAGACACATGACTGCCTGCTATATTCAGTCTGGGTCATAGGTAGGTAAGTGTGTGTGTGCAGGGCGTGGTGATTGCCGGCATTTCTAGACTGTGATTACTAGCGCTTAACCTGATAAATGCTTCAGCTAACAATAGAAACTCTTCTAGGAACCATCAATCAGCATGCTGAGGAGTGGACCAAAAAAAAACCCACAGCTTCTTAAATGTCAGCATAAAATCTGCATGGACCTAGATCTGCATTAACCATCACTAGTTATAATAAATACATGCACACTTTGCAGTCAGATTAGCACTAGAATAGAAGGTAAACATCTTCATGGTAGGAGTTCCTCTACTTTTCCTTTCCATGCACTATTTATCTTAGCTCAGATCAGCACAAACATTGGCATAGAAATAATACAGTTCTCTTCAAATACAAGACTCAGCGCCTGTCTACGTGGCAGGATATTACTTCTGTTCGTTCAGCTAGTGCCTTCCAACTACTTACTGTTATCTTAGCTTACAATTTTATTAAAGGGATACTGTAGGGGGGGGGGGGGGTGTCAAGGGAAAATGAGCTGAACTTACCCGGGGCTTCTAATGGTCCCCCACAGACATCCTGTGTTGGCGCAACCATTTACCGATGCTCCGGCCCCGCCTCCAGTTCACTTCTGGAATTTCTGACTTTAAAGTCAGAAAACCACTGCGTCTGCACGCCCGTGTCCTCGCTCCCGCTGATGTCACCAGGAGTGTACTGCGCAGACACAGACCATACTGGGCCTGCGCTGTGCGCTCTTGATGACATCAGCGGGATCGAGGACACGGCAACGCAGGAGCAGTGGTTTTCAGACTTTAAAGTCTGAAATTCCAGAAGTGAACCGGAGGCGGGGCCAGAGCATCGGTGAGTGGC
The DNA here is from genome assembly GCF_040937935.1 of Hyperolius riggenbachi. Lineage (NCBI taxonomy): Eukaryota > Metazoa > Chordata > Amphibia > Anura > Hyperoliidae > Hyperolius > Hyperolius riggenbachi. Next base: position 149,755,899 of record NC_090653.1, on the reverse strand, counting down.
TGCGCCAACACAGGATGTCTGCGGGGGACCGTTAGAAGCCCCGGGTAAGTTCAACTCATTTTCCCCTGACCCCCCTACAGTATCCCTTTAAGTCACATTTAACGTCACAACATAAGTCTCACAGCGTAAAAGAATCAACTAGTTAAGATAAACATGCTGTAAAACTTCCCAGTTAAAATATACTTTACTTAAAGGGACTCCGAGCAGTGCGGAAACTATGGAAAGATGCATATCATTTTAAAGCTCTCTTTCTCCTCTTTCCAATGATATATAAACCCTCGCCCTACGCCTTTTAGTTTTCGCTATTTTTGCGATTGAAATTGCAGCGGCCGCAATTTCAATCGCGAAAATAGAGAAAACTAAAAGGCGTAGGGCGACGATTTAGGTGTCGTCAGAAAGAGGAGAAAGAGCTTTAAAATTATATCCATCTTTCCATAGTTACATTGTATTACACAGGGCGACTTTTTCTGCTGAATGGAACTGCTGACTTTGAGAAAAACTCACCCTGTGTAATACAATGTAACTATGGAAAGATCCATCTGGCCCATCAAGACTCACTCTCATTTCATCAGTCCATAAAACCTTAGAAAAAATCAGTCTTGAGATATTTCTTGGCCCAGTCTTGACGTTTCAGCTTGTGTGTCTTGTTCAGTGGTGGTCATCTTTCAGCCTTTCTTACCTTGGCCATGTCTCTGAGTATTGCACACCTTGTGCTTTTGGGCACTCCAGTGATGTTGCAGCTCTGAAATATGGCCAAACTGGTGGCAAGTGGCATCTTGGCAGCTGCACGCTTGACTTTTCTCAGTTCATGGGCAGTTATTTTGTGCCTTGGTTTTTCCACACGCTACTTGCGACCCTGTTGACTATTTTGAATGAAACGCTTGATTGTTCGATGATCACGCTTCAGAAGCTTTGCTGCATCCCGCTGCAAGATATCTCACTATTGTTTTACTTTTCTGAGCCTGTCAAGTCCTTCTTTTGACCCATTTTGCCAAAGGAAAGGAAGTTGCCTAATAATTATGCACTTCCGGTTCGCCGCTTAAGGTCCCGCCCCTTCCGGGAGGACAGAAGAACTTGGTCCAATCACACCTAAGCATGAATGGAACGCATGGGGTTACGCGTGGAGGGTCGCGTGTGCGTGTCATGGATGACGCAAGCACGCGCCGACCACCCAAACGCCACCAAAGATGCCATTGGTATGACTTTTGAATTGTTACATGACTTTTTGCATACTGTCAAATCTTGCTGATGCCTTTAATTTGCATCTTTGTGTCACCTTTTGCACAATAAACACTATAGTGCCAGACTTTTTTTTTTCTCCCCATGCCTCACAGTTCATGAAGAAAACTTTCCTTATTAGTCTTGAGCACATAGTTGTCTGGGTCCATCATATTTTTGTCTACTATCAGCGTTTACCCCGAGTGCCTGCCAGCTCTCCCACACACATAATAATTATGCACACCTGATATAGGGTGTTGATGTCATTAGACCACACTTCTTCTCATTACAGAGATGCACATCACCTAATATGCTTAGTTGGTAGTAGGCTTTCAAGCCTATACAGCTTGGAGTAAGACAACATGCATAAAGAGGATGATGTGGTCAAAATACTAATTTGCCTAATAATTCTGCACTCCCTGTAGATTCTAAGGGGGAAAAATGAATTTAAAGGTAGGTATAAACAACACAATATTGTTTTTTATACATCAGGCAGTAGATTTGGTATAAACACTAAAGGTAGCCTACATCTAGCAATGATGGGCAGATTCGACCAAGAGACACATCCCTCTCTAATCGAATCTGATCAGAGAGAGATCGGTCGGCTGCCCATACACCACAGGCCGATTCCCAATCGATTTCAGTATTAAATCTCTCAGGAATCAGCCTCATGACGGCGCATCCACCGCCTCCGTCGCTGCCCCCTTAGTGTAACTCTGCTGCCCCCCTCCCCATCCCCCCCGTGCATGCGTTTATACTTTACCTGCCTGCTATCACCTGGGACGGTGCCAGTCTTCGGTTTCCTCTTGTTGTGCCTCACATACTGCCTATGTACAGCATGTGTGACGTCACTATACATCAGCAGCTTGTGAGCGCAAATGGCGAAGGCGCTCACACCTAATGATTGGCAAAACTATTGTTGGGTCTGAGGCTACAGAACTACCCTGGACTGAAACCAGATGTATGAGTGTGTGCTGTATAAAAAGCAAAATCCATCTTCAAGGTAATTTACAGTGGAGTGGGGTCCAACTTGATACATCTTGCACCAGAAAAAAAAAATAGTTTTCACGCAAGACAGCAGAACAGACTCACAACTGTAAAAAAAATGAATATCAGTTCACGTGCTGTGCAAAATGAAGAGCAAATTCGTGTTTATGGCTTCTTCATGCTTCTATTAATTTATTAACACATTTCACTGGTCCGCGTACAAGGAATTTGATCAGAAAACTTTGTATTTTGGTGGTGGCAATTCTTTTTGGTAGTTAACTATTCTTGCTGACATGCTGAGGTGACAGATGGCTCTATTTTCTGTGCATTCTCCCTGTTCTGTGCAGAGAGCTGACAATAGCAAGATGGTAACTCCCATGCAGACCAACAAAGAAAACAGAACAGATATTTGTTACAAGAAAGCAGCTACACTGAAAGCATATGACTGAAGCATGTTTGTGACCTGAAAATGCAGGTAGTGCCACATTTGACATTTACCTTAAAGGGAACCTAAACTGAGAAGGATATGGAATTTTCTTTTTAAAATAATACCAGTTGCCTGACTCTCATGCTGATTCTGTGTCTCTAATACTTTAAGCCACAGCCCCTGAACAAGCATGCAGATCAGGTGCTCTGACTGAAGTCAGACTGGATTAGTTGCATACTTGTTTCAGGTGTGCGATTCACCCACTACTACAGCCAAAGAGATCAGCAGGACTGACAAGCAACTGGTATTGTTTAAAAGGAAACACCCATATCCCTCTCAGTTAAGTTTCCCTTTAAAGAGGCACTGTAGTGACAAAGTGGAATGCAGTCAATTAATCAGGACACTCCCACTTGTACGGTGATTTTCCTGGTTTCAGCCTCAGAAATGCCTGATACATATATATTGCTATTTTGTACTGGCTTCAGAGCTTCCACAGAGATCACCTGTTGCATAACGCAACCACGTGTAGGTTAAATGCTTGCAGCGCAACGGGCCCAAAATAAAAACCACTCCAGTAATGTTCACTTTATTGTTATGGAGGGTGCTTTCAAGCATTCAGGTACTGCTGAGCTGTCATCTTCTTTCTCTTCAAATATGTATTCTTTTACACATTTGTAAAGTAAAGCATCTGACACACAAATATTAAAGCAATACAAAAAGTACATTTGTACACATAAGAAAACCAAAACTGACCAAAGTATAACCCATTTTAACACACCTGAGTGGCTTTTTATTTAAAAAACAAAAAAAAACTTTTTATCCAAGCAATGGTATATTTGTCAGTACTATTTTACACATGTCAAGAACAGGCTTTCAAGAGTTTAAAACATTATCCATAAGTGAAGTCAGTAATGCAAAACACTTACATATCATCTGCAGACATCTTCATGACTCCAACACATAAAGCATGTTGTTTTCCCTCTGCCATTATTGCCTGTGTACAAGTGTTAAGGATATCATTTAACATTACTCAAGCAGGAAGTTTAGTGCAAAATGACCTCTATAGAGAGTATGCCACCATTAAAGAGGAGCTGTCAGTCATACTATCTCAGAAAAAATAACAACACATACATAAGTAGATAAATACTTGCTCTACGTACATAACATACAGTGGTTTGCAAAAGTATTCGGGCCCCTTAAAGTTTTCCACATTTTGTCAGATTACTGCCACAAACATGAATCGATTTTATTAGAATTCCACGTGAAAGACCAATACAAAGTGGTGTCACGTGAGAAGTGGAACGAAAATCATACACGATTCCAAACATTTAAAAAAACAAACAAACTGCAAAGTGGGGTGTGTGTAATTATTCAGCCCCTTGAGTCAATACTTTAGAACCACCTTTTGCTGCAATTACAGCTGCCAGTCTTTTAGGGTATGTCTCTACCAGCTTTGCACATCTAGAGACTGAAATCCTTGCCTATTCTTCTATGCAAAACAGCTCCAGCTCAGTCAGATTAGATGGACAGCGTTTGTGAACAGCAGCTTTCAGATCTTGCCAGATTCTCGATTGGATTTAGATCTGGGCTTTGACTGGGCCATTCGAACACATGGATATGTTTTGTTTTAAACCATTCTATTGTTGCCCTGGCTTAATGTTTAGGGTCGTTGTCCTGCTGGAAGGTGAGCTTCCGCTCCAGTCTCAAGTCTTTTGCAGACTCCAAGTGGTTTTCTTCCAAGATTGCCCTGTATTTGGCTCCATCCATCTTCCCATCAACTCTGACCAGCTTCCCTGTCCCTGCTGAAGAGAGGCACCCCAGAGCATGATGCTGCCACCACCATATTTGACAGTGGGGATGGTGTGTTCAGAGTGATGTGCAGTGTTAGTTTTCCGCCACACACAGCATTTTGCATTTTGGCCAAAAAGTTCCATTTTGGTCTCATCTGACCAGAGCACCTTCTTCCACATGTTTGCTGTGTCCCCCACATGGCTTGTGGCAAACTGCAAACGGTGTGTCATTTCCTCCCTTACTCTCCTCTGCCTGATTTGCCCACCCTTCACTATAGAAAGTGCATTGTCATGAGAAATACTGGCCAATCAGAGAGGAACAGAGGCGTGGGAGGGGAAAACAGGAGGGAAAGAGGCTTCAGCCAATCAGGCTGCATTGGGGATATAGAGAAGGAAAAAAGGACAACCCAGCATGCTCTTTTGTGTACCAAATAAGAGTCAGGTAAACTGGGGAATGATCATGTATCAACAAGAAAAGTAATAGTGATTTTAACTATTGCTTGTTTACCAGATAAAAATAAAGAATTAATTTTTGATTTTACTACTGTTACACTTAAAGTTTAGGGGTGTATACATACATGAAATTTTGGTTAGTAAATCACTGACCAATTTTACCACCAACATGGGCCAATAGATTTTGAAAATCATGAACAGATTGTGTAGGTATATATAATACTACATGGAAATAGTAAAATTGGCTGATCACGGGCCAAACAAAATTGAATACATGTACCAGGCTTTACTCGGAAGCTGCATGTCCATTCAGTATCCTTGAGTGTGGGGAAGTTACACTTCAACCAGTTTGCAGCTTTATTGCATCCATCATGATGATACTTTGGATGGCCATTATGAAAAGATCAATAGGGATGAGCAAGAACGTCCTGCAGAGTGCAGGCGGGAAGAGGAAGATATGCAGGGTTAACTCACTTGGCTTACACCTGCATTCTGATGCGGTCTATGGTGTATTTCATTGGTTTACACTTTCACATTCAGAGCCGCCACTGACACTACTTCATCTAAAGGAGCCCATACACCTAACGATTTAGCCGATATACAGCAGATTCGATCACTGTGATCGAATCTGCTGTGAAATCGTTGCGTAAACGCTGACAGAACGATCGATTTCCGTCCAAAATCAATTGTTCCCGTTGATTCCCGTCGTTCTGTCCGTGCGGAAGAGTTTGCTCGATCGCCGGCGGGTCGGGAGTGCGTCGATAGTGGCGTTCGAATACCCGACGCAATACATTACCTGATCCGGCCGGCGCGAATCCCCGCAACTCAGCTTATCCTACAACTGCGATTGGGTTGATGGAACTTTCTTGGTGCCTCTATTCTCCATTGTTTCATACACAAGTTTAACTGCCCAGGCTAGCCTGCAATTACGTTTATATATACGTTCAACATATTGCATGAAATGCACTATTCAACAACTGCGATTGGGTTAATGAATTACTGATGGTACAACAACCCTACCTTGTACTTGATCTGCTTGCTTGCAAAAGTACCGCATATAAGCCATGAATTCAACTGCTTTGTTTGGCCCTCATCCACTTTATATGAACAATTGCACTACTCCACAACTGCTATTGGGTTGATGGAACACTAATAGGTGCCCCTGTGTGGTCCAATCCATTAGACGCATTTACAACTAACTACTCATGCACTTTTGCCTTCTATTTGCATAACTGCCTGGAACCTGGATTAAACAATATTGATCAATATTGGTCTTGTATCCTACATAAACACAACTGTGTGTATCCTTGGAAACAGAGCCCTAATATACCAGTTTATCTTGTTGCTTGTATGACTCAAATGCTATGCTAAAAATTGGTTCTTTGGTTGCACCTAAGTGCTGCTGCCGGGATTAGTTCTTTATTTTTAGAACATTATATGCTTTCTTATATATTATATATCTTAGATATGCATCTTAGTGCCTGCCTACGAATACATTTTTGGATACTTTTCATATATATGCCTATGTGTATTTTCTGAACTAACCTCTCGCTTGTGTACAGGCCTCAGACCTTTTGGTTGTATTGACCTTACTCAGACTTTGTCCCAATGTTTCCCTTTTCCGAACCTGTTATACAGTCAAGCGCAGCGCATTGATTTACAGCACATTATTGCCCACTCAGCATCCCCACAATGCCAAGTTTGTGCCCCACTATACAGATAAAAGGATACAACAACTGTGTCAGCTGCAGATGGGTAAAGCTTGGCTCCAGGAGATGTTAGACCCGGGCACATGATGTTTGCTCCACTTAAAACAAATTTTATGGCTCCTTTATCAACTTGCTGATGTGGGAGAATAAAAGGATCTAGGAGGGGGAAAAAAAATGAGAATTAACATTTGTTAACAGACAACGGATTATACAATGAAACCGTAATTAATTTACAGCCTCACTCCAACAAAAAAAAATGTTTTCCTTTTCAAATAGACCTGGGGGAAAAAAGCATGAACTACTGTCAGTTTGATATTGCCGTTTATGTTGAGTAGCAGAATTTCTTATCACGCATCTGAAGCCTATGAACAGGACAGGATTAGTGTGAAATTTCCACTACAAATATTGGCAGCATAAAAAAAAAAAGTTATTACCACAATCTGTTATTACCATTACAGATAAAAAAAGAATTATATATTAATTTTGGGCCAAAAACAATCAACTGCATCGCTTGAGCATGCTGGAAAATCTCTGGCGGACGTGGCCAATCAGGTTTGCATCAGTAACGGCGTGGAATATAGCAACGACTAAGGCGACAGAACCCCAGCAGCTGTCCACCAAATGCAAATGTGCCACAACCTGGTGCTCGTGCAGTCAAATCTCTCACCTTTCCAGCTGCCGCAACAGCTGCTCCTGGTCTTGTTCGCTGCATCTCCGCGACCAGACACGTTTGTGACGTCACACACGTGCTGTAGGTGGCCATCACATGGTTGCTGCGTGTGAAGTGGCGGTCATGGGGAAGCAGCGGACAAGACAGGTGAGACTTGAATGCATGAGCACATTAACATTTGGGGTGGGGACAGCAGCCAGGCAGCGTCACAAGGCCGATCCGCAAGAAATATCATGCCAAAATAGTCATCGGCCTGCGATGTATAGGCAACCAACAGATCTCTCTCTGATCAGATTTGTCTCTTGGTCGATCTGCCTATACATCACTAGATCTATGGGCACCTTTAATGCAATCTTGTTTGTCCACAAAGATCACACTTTCCTAAAGGTACTAGCACATGGCACAAGAAAGAGTGGTCTCCATGGAATCGGGACAGTGTAGGCATATTTTACACATCACCAGTAAAGAACTGGGTGTAGTATGCTCTCCATGACACAAGGAAATGGTAGCAAGCATCCAGCACCAATAAGGATTGTTGATCCCTTATAGAGTCTATACTCGTGGCCTGTTTGCAGCTGTTGGGTGAAAAGTGCATTGCTGAAGATGACTGCACTGAACGCTTAGGGATCTTTTGTACTGCAAAATGCAATTTTTCCACAAATTTCAAAGATTACGCTTTGCAGAGCATCGCAAGTGACATCTTGACATTCACTCAAAAATTGTATTGTAATTGTATAAACTGTATTGTAGAAGGATGAATATGAAAGAGTATGCAATGTAGCGGTAGCTTTCAATTGTTCTCAAGTAACTTCTCTAGTTCAATGCTTCAGTTTTAATTAAAAAAATAAATAAAAAAATAGGCCTGCAGTGACACCTTCAGGAAAGAAATGGTACGGCAGTTTATCAATTGCAATATTCTATGCGGGAAGTTTAGAATTCGGATCATACCACTTAAAGGATACCAGAGCCGAAGTGAGTAGGGAAAACTCCTCTGTCCCCCTCATTTGTCAGCTAAATGAGACATTGTTGTTGCTTCAGTCAAGGGGAGTTTGCTTGTGGTCCTCAACTCCTCCGATTACCGGAAGGAGGCCCTTTGACTGTTGGGGAACGTTTCAGTTCATCAACCTCTCCTCTCTGGTCCCACTTCCTGTTTTCAGCAAGTTATTGGCCTTATTTCTATTTTAGACCAAAGGACAGCTACTTTTCTGAAGGTTGTCAGTCCGGTTTTCCTAGTCTTTCACCACTTATACCAAGGTCCATAAGCCCCTCAGACCCCCAGAGGGTCACCCTATTATAACTGGCATTTGTTCCTTGGGTGAGAGGCTGGGCAACATTAGTAAATTCTATTTCTTAGCTGTACTACACATACAAATCATTATCTCATAAGTATATTCCCTCAAGGTTTACTGTATGGGGAAAGGGCCTGCAAAGGAACACAGAAACACAGGGCAGTGCATTTCTTTTGCAACTATATGTGGAACAAAGGCTTCTCATTGTGTGCTATACAAGAGTTTGGTTCCACTATAAATGTAATACAAGACACTGGAATGGTCATCACCAGCCTTTGGTTGGCACCTGTGGCTTTTCAGGAAAACCAGTGCTCCTCACCAGGAGACAGAAGATCCACACTCGCTGTGTAGACTGTAAATTCTTTATTTTAATACTAGGTCCAACATAGTTAAAACATGGCTCAAAGAAACCAACACATTCCAAACTATGTAGTCCCTAATCATAATACAAGTCATTGGAATGATCATCACCAGCCTTTGATTGGAAGCTGCGGGTTTTCAGGCAGAAAACCTCTCCTTACATTTGCTTGTTCAAAAGCTCCCAGACTACAGCTGTGAAGCATTCCTTTTTTTAGCCTGGGCTAAACACAGCAACAGGCACTTAATCTACAGCATATTTTCATGCAAAACCATGAGATGGTAAGCTTTTATAATTACTACACATTTTATGTGGGCTGATGTGTGATATACTGTTCTCATACAGCAGAAATTTGAGAAGTCGTTAACACATACTCGTTAAAACCCTTCTGGTCACATCTCTAACCCCCTGTAAGCTACATAAACATTCGCTGTAAGTTTATTACAAAGTGGGAAAACTTCATTTTTGCAGGTTTTTGATGCTCATGTGACAAGGCAAGAATCTAATTTCCTTAAGCCCGAGGTGGGCTCATAAAATAATCACAACAAAAATGATGCTACCTGATCCAGTGTGCTGAGCAGATCAGGTAGGCGCCAAAACTGCCACACTGGCCCACTTTCACTGTCCTGACCTCTGAGTCACGATGCTGGAAGGAGAGAGATCTCTTTCTCCTAGCGTTAAGGGAGAAGGGGGAACGGCAAGGGGAGTTGCCAGGGAGAGAGAACTGCCCAATAGCAGCTCTGGAAAGCCTGCAGAAATGCCCCTAGTGGGCGTTTTGAGCAGGGAATCACTCTACTCTATTTACCTCCTAGATAACGGGGGAAAGAGCAGCAGTGTGGGGGATCCCCCCGAACCGCCTCGGGTTCTCTTTAAATAAATTAGTAGGAACTTACATTTGTGAAGCAGTCTCAGTGTCGGATAGAAGGGACCTTCCCGCTGTCTAAAGAACAGTAGCTCTCCATTTACTGTTAGGATTTCAATATGTTCATGGCTGCAGAGACATAAACCATAGCAAATCAAAATGAACATCAAACAGGCTTATTACACCAAAATGTACAGATTCAAAGCAAGTTCAAGGTTTAGCAGCCCATACGAACTAACTAGAATTCATTTTACTCAACACACAATCATCTTCAGTGAAAAATTCACGCAATTAGAAAGACATTTAGAGGAGAACGATTGCCAATTGCTGCTGCCCAACAACTTTTGACCTTTTGTAATCCCTGCAGTAATAAACCTTTTATTCATTCTCACCCACCCTTTTCCACACAGCAGAATTGGATGTTCAGCAGATAGCTGAGCAGTATGGCTGTACAGTAATCATTCCAAACTGTCAACTGAAACTATCACTGCTGATTGATTTGAGTGGCAGTATTTAACCACTTTGTATTGCTTGGTTAATTCCAATTCTGAAACTCCACTTTTGACCATCAACTAGATAGAACACCTGTGATGGTCTCATCAATAAAACAGACGGTCCAAGCTGCACGCACATTATGGAGAGGGAAGTTGGACTATGTTCTAAAGTAAGCCACACATATCGATTTTCCTGTTCTATTCCCAGCAGATTCAATCAGTCTAATGATGACTTCCTGTTGAAATTTATTGAAAATCGGTCTGCTGTGTAATGGTAGTAATCAATCCCTCTCTGATCAGTTCTGCCATATAATATAGTTTACGTCTGGGGCACAGAAAGACTGTCATTTAGTAGAGAAAATAAAACATTAAATCTGCAGTTTAACGCTTTTAAACATAAAATGGTGCGATATCTAAAAATTAAAAAAAAGTCATTTATAGGAGTAATAGGATAATAGAATTGTTTAGTTCATCAGTTTATTTTCACCTCCGGTTCACTTTAAACACTACGGTGTATAATTTTTGATGAAGACATACCAAAAATATTTAAAACTGAATTTTACTGAAGACTGATTAGCCTGAAGGGGGCTGGAGGAAGCCCCAGGTATGTATAAAACTTTAATTTCATCTGTCTCAGGATTACTTTGTTACACAATAGTACTATACTCTACATATGCACCCCCCACAGAGCTGCAGGGAATCCACTGAGAATGTTGCGCACATTGAAGTGTTGTCTATCACCCATAAACCTGGTTCAGATCGTACATGAAGAATGTGTAATAGAGGAAGAATCCCCTCATTCTTCGGCAGAGTACCTGCACATCACTCTTACATGTACCCAGTTACATTGCTTAGGGCCTGATAGATGTTCTTTGTTCCTGTCTTCTATAAGTACACCAGCTGGTGGCTGGATAAAGTAATGGTTAAGGGCTCTGCCTGTTCAGTAAGCCAGCACCTATTCAGTAGGAGACCTTGGGCAAGTCTCCCTAACACTGCTACTGCCTATAGAGCGCGTCCTAGTGGCTGCAGCTCTGGCGCTTTGAGTCTGCCAGGAGAAAGTCCCAGCTGCTTACCTGTAGCCGTGTTTCGGGGAGTCCTCCAGGATGGCTGCTGCTGAGACATTGCTTGTCCCCTCCCCAAACGGAAACACCTGTAAGAGTAATCAATTTAAAAGAACCCGCCCTTATATAAGGACTCCTCCTCGCTCACCAACTCAGTTATTAAGAGTACATCACCTTTAACATAAATCAAACTTAGCAACTATATTACAATAGGGATGGGAACTCGGCAGCCATCCTGGAGGACTCGCCGAAACACGGCTACAGGTAAGCAGCTGGGACTTTCTCCCATCGTCCTCCAGGATGGCTGCTGCTGAGACCAGCGAGAAATTTTCCTTAGGGAGGGATGATGGCTTGTAATACTTTCTTCAAAAAAACTCTGATCCTGGCTTAACAGTAGTTCAACTCTGTAGTGTTTCACAAAAGTTGTGTGTGACGACCAGGTAGCTGCTTTACATATCTGTTCCAGGCTTGCTCACGACCTCTCTGCCCAAGAGGCTGCCAAGGATAGAGTAGAATGTGTCGTAATTCTAGTATGGAATACTTCCTGCGATTCCCTGTAAGCCCAACCTATTAGCTCCTTAACCCATCTAGCTATGGCGCTTTTTGATGCCTGCAATCCCTTTGAGGCTCCCATATATGATACAAATAAATAGCTAGATCTTCTCCACTGAGCTGTCCTTTCTAAATAAAACTATGATAGCTCTTCTCACATTAATCTGTTTCACTGCTCCTCTAACATCCTGCGGATTGGGAGAAGAAGACGGTAAAACAATCTCCTGTGAACGATAAAAAGCTGAAGATACCTTTGAAAGATAGGCTAGGTCAGGTCTGAAAACAATTCTGAATGAATAACCATATAAAAGGTCCTAAACGGATAATCCCTGAATATCCCCAATTCTTCTAGCTGACGTTATTGCTACCAGGAAGGCTACCTTTAATGTTAGATTCTTTAAAGGGGTCTGAGCAATAGGTTCAAATTTATCAGAAGTCAAGAAATTTAGAACTAAAGATAAATCCCAAGGAGGAACTAATTTTTCTGGCATTGGTTGGAATTTTGCTACTGAAAATAAGACTTAATGAAAAATCTTCTTAGACAATTGTGTATGAAAAAAACCCGATAAGGCCGATACGTGGACTCTTAGGGCGCTTACCTTCAGTCCCATATCAATTCCACTCTGTAAAAATTCCCAAAATAATCTTAAGGTCATCCGTCTGTATATTATTCCTTTCCTTTATACTCAGGCAGGCTATCAATTTCAACATCTGGAGATTTGGATGAACATTTGACCCCTGAACTAACAGGTCTTGTCTTTTTCCAGATGCCATGGGCATTTTAGGACTAGAGACAACAGATAGGGAACCATGCCCTTCTCAGCCACCAGGGACCTATGAATATCACTGTTGCCCTTCGACCTCCATCTTTCTCAGGACCTTGGGGATGAAGTTGAATGGTGGAAATGTGTAGAGGAGACCGCTCAGCCAGTCCACTGATAACTCATCCAATCTGTTCCCTGACACCGATGGGTGGAGAGAGCAGAAACCCTCCACCTTCGTATCAAAAGCAAAACAGATCTGAACCCAACGCAAAGGCAAAACAGATCTGAACCCAACGCAAAGGCAAAACAGATCTGAAACATGCAAAACAGATCTGAGACAAACGCCAAAGCAAAACAGATCTGAAAAATGCAAAACTGATTTGAAACAAATGCAAAACAGATCTGAAACCAATGCTACGTACACACATGCGACAATGATCGTTCGTTGTGAACGACGAACGAACTTTTAATGGATGAAAGAACGACCTAAGTAAAGTTAGTTTCTCCAAACCCTATTCGATACCTCCTCTGCTTTGCATGCGCTTTTAGCTTGCTAGGTTATAGAGGGAAAGGGTAAAGGTAAAACACGGGAAATCACACTCCAATTTGAACCATATGAGTGTATATTCCTGCAAAAAATGCACCATCAGTGCACTCACCTTTGCTGCTGGAACAGGCTGGGATGCCTATTGTCTGTGATCCCATCTTTCCAGCATAGTGGAGATCGTGAGGAGCAGTTCCATTTCTTATCATGTAATCTAATGTTACACTTTTGGCATCTCAATCTCTCAGGCTGTTGCTGTGCAAGTTTTGCAAAACCGTGAAAGAAGAGTCACTGCTCAGAAAAAACATTTTGCTAGAGGTATTTATAGGTAGCAATCGTTTCCTCATATATGTACCTGTGCCAATTCCCTCGAGAAAGTCTCGGTCGGGCATCAAAGGCTGCTGTTGCGGAGGACTGCTTCTGCTCCATGGCAGCGTCGCTGGCGTCCTACGTGTAGAGAGCGCGGAATCCGCGCTTCTCTTGGCTTTTGAGGACACCGCCCCACTTCCTGTCCTCAGTGGCCAAACAGCGGCTAGCAAAAGTGACACCTGCGGGACCAGGAGATTGAATGTCATAACTTCTGACATCTCTAGCTGCTCTGTAACACATGGAGGCAGCAAGAAGGGCGGTAATGGCGGCGATCCTCTTGGACAACCTGCAGCCAGGTAACATTCCGCCCCCACCGCACACAGGTTAAAACTGGGGCATCCTACTCACAGTTTCCACCGCCATCCAGAAAAAAACCCTGCCTAACAACATAGGCGCCCCAGGCGAGTACATTTGAATTCGGCGCCGGTAGACTTGGGCGCAGGATCCAGCTGTTATATGGCTGATCCTGCTTCTGCACAAGTCCGGGCCGAATTAATTACTATTCCCCCTCCAGGCCGCCGTGGATAGTGGGGGAATGAAATAATTCGGCTTCCAGCAACTGCTGGAAGCCGAATTATTATAATTTTTAAGTAACCTCGGCTCCGTCTGCTGACGGCTCCGACGTTACTCACTGAGCGCCGCTATAGACTGAATCCCTTTATAGTCTATGGCGGCGCTGGCTGCGCCCAAATCTAGCAGCGCTGAAAAGCACTGCTCCGCCCCAGGCCAACCTATGCCTTAAAACAAGAAATGTCTACAGGTGTATCCTCAGGTGATGGGAAACAAACAAAAACTGAGTTGGTGAGGGAGGAGGAGTCCTTATATAAGGGCGGGTTCTTTTAAATTGATTACTCTTACAGGTGTTTCCGTTTGGGGAGGGGACAAGCAATGTCTCAGCAGCAGCCATCCTGGAGGACGATGGGAGAAAAGCGCGATATAAATGTTCTGTGATGGTGTTTGTTACTCTTACCAAGGACTAGTTTTAGTCTATGACTAAAAGTATTAGAGGCAGAAGGTCAGCCAGCTAGCCAGGTAACTGGTATTGTTTAAAGGGGAATAAATATGGCAACCTCCATACCCCTCTCACTTCGGCTGTATTTTAAAATTCCTAAGCATTGGCAGTTAAGAGATGCATTTCACGTTACATACATTCAATCAACAAAGTTGTAATATGCAAATTAGAGGAGTCGATGGAATCCTAACCTGAGGAGTCGGAGTCGGTGGATTTTTGTACCAACTCCACAGCCCTGCTAAAATGGCCCCCACAGTCACCAGATCTCAACCCAATAGAGCATCTTTAGGATGTGATGGAACAGGAGCTTCGTGCCCTGGATGTGCATCACACAAATCTCCATCAACTACAACATGCTACCCTATCAATATGGGCCAACATTTCTAAAGAATGCTTTCAGCACCTTGCTGAATCAATGCCACAAAATCAAAGAGAACCCGAGGTGGGATTTACTTATGCTAGTGGGGCACAGAGGCTGGTTGTGCACACTAACACTAGCCTCTGTTGCCCCATGGTGTGCCTCCAAGACCCACCTGCGCGCCGCTATACCCCCCGCAGTGCTGGCGACACGCAGCGTGTCACCAGCACAATGTTTACCTCTCGCCTGTCTGTTAGCGCCACTCCCCCGCCTCCTCCGTATCGGCGCTACCCGCCCGCATCACTTCCCTCCAATCAGCGGGAGGGCAGCTCTCTCTCCCTGGCCACTCTCCCTCCTGAGTACATTTGAAATCGGCGCCGGTAGACTTGGGCGCAGGATACAGCGGTATATAGCTGATCCTGCTTCTGCACAAGTCCGGGCCGATTTAATTACTATTCCCCCTCCAGGCCGCCATGGATAGTGGGGGAATGAAATAATTCGGCTTCCAGCGATTGCTGGAGGCCGAATTATTATGTTTTTAAGCAACCTCGGCTCCGTCCTCTGACGGAGCCGACGTTACTCACTGAGCACTGCAATAGAAATGATTCCTATTGTAGTCTATGGCGGTGCCGGCTGCGCCCAAATCTAGCAGCGCTGAAAAGCACTGCTCCGCCCCTCCTCCCTGCACGCTGGATGAGAGTGAAACAGGAGTGGCGTGGAGTGCCAATTTTTGCAGCTACCTGATCCGCTCAGACCCACAGATCAGGTAGCCTTCTTAGCCCACCTCGGGCTTGCTTTAACAAACCTATGTTAAAACTGCCGTTCCTAATTGTAAGCACATCTTCATAATCAAGCTCAATTTCTCAAATGTCACCTTTTTGATTAAAAAAAAAAAAAAAAAAAAAAAAAGGGACTCTCACAGACAAAATGAGATCCATTGAAATGAATATTGCAAACACTGAGGGCAGAAAGGGGATTTGAGCACAGAGATCAGGAAGCAAAGAAAATATATGGTACTTATCCGTTAGCCGGGCGCATCCGGCAGGTGGCGCTAATTACTATTCCCCCTCCAGGCCGACATGGATAGTAGGGAAAGATGTAACTCTGGTGGAGTTGTCGCCACCTGCCGGATGCGCCCGGCTAACGGATAAGTACTGAATATATTTTACAGAAAATGTTGCTAACTTACCATCTAACTATTTTCACAGGGTCCTTTTTTGGCATAATCTGGTTGAGCCATTGGTCTATCCCAGGGAACTGTTCATTCAACTGATTCTTTATGCCTTTGATTACCGATGTTTTTAACTGAATGCAGTTTGACACATTTTCTTTCTCATCGAACCTAAAAAGTTAATTTAAAAGAAAAAAGTTAAAAGATTTCTTCAAAATCAACTAATTTATTTAATAAATTAAATTTGAGGACCAGAGCAATTTTCACCATCCATTAAATTCTCAATAACTTGCATAGATGAATATCTACATCCCTGGAATAAGTGGTTAATGTTACAACTTTACCAGTACTGTTCCTGGGGCAACATCTGCACTGTGTTGCTCTGTATTAGACATTATAAGTTCACTTGGGAGTTTGCCCACACCTGCACAGTAAGCCGGAGCGCTCACACACGTGCATGTGCAGCTCTGTGCTACTGCGCATCCGTACACACAGTGTAGTGGTTAGCACTCTCGCCTTGCAGTGCTGAGTCCCAGTTCAAATCCCAGCATGGGCTTCCCCGGGTACTCTGTTTCCTCCCACATCCCCAAAAACATACAGATCAGGTAATTGGCCCTAAACTATGATACATACATAGACATAGGACTATGGTAGGGATTACATTGTAACATTAACAGACACGCTAGTCTACTTTAGGGGGACCCAGCAGGAAACCTCTTAGCGAACCGTTCTCCAATCAAAGCACACTCTTACAGCACAAAGCGTTGCGATTGGCAAAATAGCGTTGGTGTAGTTTACAACTTGTTGGAAACCTAGCAGCTGGAGAGGGTGCCACCCACCCAATCACATTAGCTGAATTTACCTACATGGATACCAGCTGGGTCCCCCAAAACAGATTAGCACCCACTAACATTTAAGGGTACAGGAGCAGAGCCAGCATCATGAAGCCGATTCCTGAGAGATTTCATGTTAAAATCAATCAGGAATCTGCCTGAAGTGTATTAGAGATGGGAAGTTCGGATCTTTTCAATGATCCGGATGATTCGAATCGGATCATTGAAGAGATCCGGATCTTTGATCCGAATCTCGGATCATTTTACTACCGAAGCATTCGGGGGTGAAATGGATAGCAGGACAGGTCTTTCCCTGCTGTGGACAGGAGAAGGGGAGAGGGATGGACACACAGAGAAGGGGAGAAGATGGACAGAGGGCAGGGAGTGGACAGAGAAGGGAGGAGGGAAGCAGAGAGCAGAAATGTTTGCTTGCACACAATACCCACATGCTGCAATCATACGCTGTACATATATTTCACCTATATGTTCATCTGTATACTTTGAAAGAAAAGGTCGCACAGTGAAAGAAAGCATTCCCAGAAGATAAGTGCAGCTGTTTAGTGCCGAGTGCAGGAGGATTATATTGCCTTTCAATCGCACTGTCTGCAAAGTTACTGAGCTGTGCTGAGCCAAAAGCTTCCAATGTGTTCACTGTGCAGCACTACGGAACAGCCAGCCTATAATGGGCAGCACGTTATAGCCAGTATGTGTGCTCTACACATATCTGGCAGTGGCACCCATGTCCCCTCTACCTGTCCCTGCAAGGCTGCCTCCCCTGAGTCCCCTCCAACAGGGCAATCCATCTCAGCTCTGCTTGCTTCCAGGACCCTGCTGCCCGCTGAGAGGGGGCGTGTCACTCCTGGCCCCGCCCCTTTTGCGATCCGAATCACTCATTTTGATGATTCGGATGATCGACTCATAAAATAGATTCGGATCAAAGATCCGAATCGTTCATGATCCGGACAACACTAAAGTGTATGTATGGGCAGCCAAAGATTTCTCTTCAATCTGATTCCATCAGAAAGAGATTTGCCTCTTAGTCGATCTGCCCATACATTGCTAGATGTATGGGTACCATAGCCTCTGTTTTATCGAATACAGCAGATACCTACTGATGATTTATATGACTTTCAGTAAACGACTTAAGCCACCATTTCAGAGCAACTCCATTGATACAAATGAGCCAATCAGACTTCAGTTTACCGAAGGCCTTACTGTTACAAGTGATTGCCGATTGGCTGCAGAGGATTTCATGCACTATGCTAAGCTGAGACATACTGGAAGTGATACGGCAGACTTTACCTATTGAAGTTTATGTCATATCGAAAACACTCACTTCTTAAACATGATGATGTTTCCAAGAGGCCGAGTTCGGCAGATGACATGCGGGGTACAGCTCCCAGTGGCCTCAATAACCACGCCGGCTGTACGTTCCCACTCACAACCAGCAGCTACCAAGCTGGCGGAAGTGAGGTCATCTGGAAAGAAGATGGGAACTGAGGGCGGCAGTGATGTCATTACCATGCTTCTTTGCCTTTGCAGAGAGGGCGGATATTCTGGAGGCTGTTGCTAGGAGATGGGTTACACGTTCCCTGGTGAACTGTGCCGAATTAAATGGGCTGCTGCGGTATTTTCCCTCTAGGAGTTTTCTCGCAACAACTTTTTTATGAATAGAGCCCAATGGGCTCTATTCATAAAAAAGTTGTTGCGAGAAAACTCCTGGAGGGAAAATACCGCAGCGGTATTTTACACTTTTGGGTGGTCATTCAAAGAAATCTTGAAAGCTGCGATGCAAGAGCGGAGATCTCCCGCTGAAAGCTGGCGGTAAGCTGTCGGAATGCATGCGGAAACACTTCAGCCGGCAGAGTCCCTCCGTGCACTGCTCTCTCTGGGAGGTCTGTCCCATTCACTTGTATGTAATCCGCAAAATCAGAGGAAGCGGTATTTCCCGTCCACATACCGCTTCCTCTAATCTTTATGAATGGCCATTTTGTTACTTTTTTCTAGATAAATCTAGAAAAACACTGGAGAAGGCGGAAATTTCTCGCTCTGCTGGGGGATTGTAGATTTTCATGCGGGAACAGCTTTTATGAATGCCCACTTTGCTAAATAGACGGGAAAATCCGCTGTTTTGAGCGGAAAACTTGCGGTAAGGTTTTATGAATAGAGCCCAATGTGTTGCACAAATGCACAGAGAGAGGATGTCAACTCAGCGGGATCGTATAACTAGTTCAATGGGTAGCTGCAGATAACCACCTTGGGCTCTATTCATAAAACCTTACCGCAAGTTTTCACCTCAAAACAGCGGATTTTCCCGTCCATTTAGCAAAGTGGGCATTCATAAAAGCTGTTCCCGCATGAAAATCTACAATCCCCCAGCAGAGCGAGAAATTTCCGCCTTCTCCAGTGTTTTTCTAGATTTATCTAGAAAAAAGTAACAAAATGGCCATTCATAAAGATGAGACGAAGCGGTATGTGGACGGGAAATACCGCTTCCTCTGATTTTGCGGATTACATACAAGTGAATGGGACAGACCTCCCAGAGAGAGCAGTGCACGGAGGGACTCTGCCGCTGAAGTGTTTCCGCATGCCTTCCGACAGCTTACCGCCAGCTTTCAGCGGGAGATCTCCGCTCTTGCATCGCAGCTTTCAAGATTTTTTTGAATGACCACCCAGAAGTGTAAAATACCGCTGCGGTATTTTACCTCTACGAGTATTTACGCCACAAGTTTTTTATGAATAGAGCCCCTTGTGTTTGCAGACGTAGTTATGAAATATGGTGTGGTGAACGTTCACCACACAAGCTATGGTCACAGATATGACTGAGTACATATCCGTCTCTATATCTCCAAACAGGAAACGTGGACCCTTACTTGAGCCAAGCTGTTTATGCAGCAGATGAAAAAGCTGATGGAAAAAGACTGAGGTTGATTTACAGGGTACCTGAAAGCAGAAAAAGCAATCAAATTGGAATACTTACCTCAGTAGTGGGAGACCTCTGGAAGTCTGGATAGTCCAGAGGCTTCACCCATCTTCCTCGACCTCACCCAGGGACAGATTTACCATAAGGCACTTTAGGCACGTGCCTACAGGTGCATGATGATGGAAAGGCGGCTCAATCCCTTCCCCTAATGCTTCCCTCCCGCCTTCCCTATGAAGAGTCCTGATGAGAGTGTAAATAAGATGTTACCCTGGCTCTAGGCATTCCGCTGATGAGATCTCTCTTCAGTCGGGGGCACCTCTAGCTAATTAATACTGAGTAGAGATGGGAAGTTCGGATCTTTTCAATGATCCGGATGATTCGAATCGGATCATTGAAAAGATCCGGATCTTTGATCCGAATCTCGGATCATTTTACTACCAAAGCATTGGGGGGTGAAATGAATAGCAGGACAGGTCTTTCCCTGCTGTGGACAGGAGAAGGGGAGGGGGGTGGACACACAGAGAAGGGGAGAAGATGGACAGAGGGCAGGGAGTGGACAGAGAAGGGAGGAGGGACGAGCAGAGAGCAGAAATGTTTGTTTGCACACAATACCCACATGCTGCAATCATATGCTTTACATATATTTCACCTATATGTTCATCTGTATACTTTGAATGCAAACGTCACACAGTGAAAGAAAGCATTCCCCAAAGCATTCCCAGAAGTGAAGTGCAGCTGTTTAGAGCGAGTGCAGGAGGATCATATTGCCCTGCAATCACAGTGCCTGCAAAGTTACTGAGCTGTGCTGAGCTGAGCCAAAAGCTTCCAATGTGTTCACTGTGCACAACTACGGAACAGACAGCCTATAATGAGCAGCACATTATAGCCAGTATGTGTGCTCTACACATATCTGGCAGTGGCACCCAAGTCCCCTCTCCCATCTACCTGTGGCTGTGCAACGCTGCCTCCCCTCCAACTGAGCGATCCATCTCTGCTCTGTTTCCAGGACCCCGCTGCCCGCTGAGAGGGAGGGGGGGGGGGGGGGGGGGGCGGTCGTTCCTGCCCCGCCCCCTTTTGCGATCCGAATCACTTATTTTGATGATTCGGATGATTCGACTCACAAAATAGATTCGGATCAAAGATCCGAATCGTTCATGATCCAGACAACACTAATACTGAGGGTAATTCTGGCTATCTAATACTAAGGGCACCTGTAGATGCTTAATTTTGAGGATAGCCCTGGATACCTAATACGAAGGGGCAACTGTAGCTACCTATGATGGGCACGGTAACTAACTGAGAAGTGACAGCTTGGCCAGCCAGCACACTTGTGGAGCCAGCCAGCCAGTTTGATGGGGTTTCAGAGGTTCATCAAGGATGAAGTCTAGGGTGCCAGGACATCTGTGTCTATAGGCTTCTTTAAGGTAAATCCGGGCCTGACCTCACCGATCCAGAGCTGGGACGTATTCAACAAGGGTCTATTGAATATGTTCTCATGGCCACACTCCCATCTGTGTATGGGCTGGTGCACACCAGAGCGGTTCTGAAGCGTTTTTTAAAATGCTTGCAGGGGGAAAACCGCGTGGGTAATGAAAGTGAATGGGATGGTGCACACCAAAGCAGTTCGTTTTTTCCACAAACACAAACTCGGGAGCTGCAGCGTTTTTTAGATTTCTGAGGCGTTTCTGCCTCAATGTTAAATTATAGGAAAGTGGAAACACGCTCTGAAAAACGCTAGATCAGAGCGGTTTTCCAGGCGTTTTTGTTACAGAAGCTGTCCAGTTACAGCTTTACTGTAACAATATCTGATATCTGCTACACAAAAATGCTCCAAAAACTGCTAGGCATGTTTAGAAAATGTCTCTAAACATGCCTAGAATCGCTCTGAAATCTGCTCCAAAAAACCTCTAGCATTTTGCAGATCTGCTAGAGGTTTTTGGTGTGCACTGGGCCTATGAGTGTGGCTGCACTCTACAGGTGCAAGTACAGCTTGTGCAGTAGCATGCAGGTGCTTGTGCATGGCTTTTTCCTCTATGCACAAGCAGCTCCATGCTACTGCAGAAGCACAGGCTGGATTTTGAGCCTGCGTAGTGCGACCATGCTTGTACACAGCCAAGAACATGAGAAGAGGGTTCCGGCAAGTATTGGTGGGTTGTAGGAGAATTGATCAAATGGATCCTCCAGGCTGATCACTGACGGAGGCATCAAATGCAGCTGTACGTTCAGGGGCTACATTCACGGCAGAGGTGGCCGTTATTGCCCGCCTCGCCTACTGTACGTTTCATCTAGTGTATGTACAAAGCTTTAGTCACATGGGGCCTGTTGCTTGAAAACACCATGATACTGCCATGCACAGACATTGCACTCAATATTTGCTGGTAGTAAGGATTATACAGGGGCGGACTGACAACTCATGGGGCCCCCGTGCAATAGGAGATCATGGGGCCCCGTACCAGTGTTGGGCCACATTCCATGTTATTTTTTACAGACTAAGATATAATAATTTACTGCCAAGAGATATCTTACACTGAGAAAAAACCCTGCGCCGAAAAATGGGTGTGGTCACGCAACAGAATGTGGGCGTGGTCATAGGTGGGGCAAAATATACAAGTTTGAATTCTGCCATAGTGTTTCCCCCCAAAATACATGTAATCTGACAGCATTTCACCAAAAATCTATGCAATATGGCAGCGGTTCCTCCAAAATACAGATAATATGGCAGTCGTTCCCCCAAAACAGACGTAATCTGGCAGCAGCCGTTCCCCCAAATACACATAATTTTGCAGTGGTTCCCCAAAATATTCGTAATCTGGCAGCGGATCACCCAAAATGCATGTAATCTGGAAGCAGCGGTTCCCCCAACATACACAATCTGGCAGCGGTTCCCCAAAAATACACTTAATCTGGCAGCTGTTCCCCAAAAATAGGTGCCCCCAGTATAGCTAACCAGGTCAAAAGGTATCCCCAGTGGAAGTAACCAGGCTTATACGTGTTGCCTGTCCCGGTATCCAGGTTTATAGGTGTCCCCAGAATAGGTAGCCAGGTCTATGGGTGTCCCCAGAATAGGTAGCCAGGTCTATGGGTGTCCCCAGTATAGATAGCCAGGTCTACAGGTGTCTCCATTATAGATAGCCCGGTCTATTGGTCTCCCCAGTATTTGTAGCCAGGTCTATAGGTGTCCCCAGTATATGTAGTCAGGTGTATAGGTTCCCCCAGTATAGCCAGGTCTGTAGGTGTCCCCAGTATATGTAGCCAGGTATATAGGTGTTCCCAGTATTTGTAGCCAGGTCTATAGGTGTCCCCAGTATATGTAGCCAGGTGTATAGGTGTCCCCAGTATATGTAGCCAGGTCTATAGGTGTCCCCAGTATTTGTAGCCAGGTGTATAGGTGTCTCCAGTATATGTAGTCAGGTGTATAGGTGCCCCCAGTATAGCCAGGTCTATCGGTGCCCCCAGTATAGCCAGGTCTGTAGGTGTCTCCAGGAGGGGAAGCAGCCAGTGAAAGGGAGCGATGGGCAAGCGGCGAAGAAGGGTGGACATCTCCCCCCCTTCCCTCACCTTGGGGCCCCCCTTCCTGGCTTTCCACTTCGGATTAATAATGTCTATTAGTCTCAGCGCAGTGGCTGACAGCGGGAAGGGACTTACTGTTGTTCTTCCAGCCGGCGGACGAAGCTGGGATCTGTGCGCCGCAAGTCTTGTCTTGAGTAGACCAGACTAGCGGCACACAGATCACAGCTCCCTCCCGTGGCTGTAACAGCGGTAAGTCCCTGCCCACTGTCAGCCACTGCGCTGAGACTAATAGACATTATTAATCCGAAGGGGAGAGCCAGGAAGGGGGGCCCCAAGGTGAGGGAAGGAGGGGAGATGTCCACCCTTCTCCGCTGCTTGCCCATCGCTCCCTTTCACTGGCTGCTTCCCCTCCCGCTCAGGGTGCTCTGGCGCCCCCCCCCCCCCCCCCCCCCCCCGACCACGGGCCCTCGGTCCGTGCCCGAATGTCAGTCCAGCCCTGGGATTATATATGTCTGTGCACGGTGCTCCAATGAAATAGCCTACATTGTCCAACTAACTTACATCCCATTGACTTTACTATCCCCTCCTTAACCCCCCTACTTATGCATTTGTCATTCCATGTAGGCAGATTCGACGGGTAGGCTATTTCGTCGGCAGACCAGCAACATTACAGCATTATCGTGCACCAGGCCCATAATGTCAGATAATACACTAATTTATAAACTTTCGTAAACTAAAAGCCGATTGCAATCTTCCCACTAATCTTTTCTTTGAGTATTTACAATTGAGCCATGTCTTTTGAGCATAATTTGGCTCAGTTGTTCCCAGAAGGAAAATGTATTTATTTTTGTGAACTGTGTTTATAAATTATGTTACTAAAGTAGTAGCAAGAACAATAAAGTAAAATGCAATAATCACCACAAATTGGCTAAATAGGCAAATTGAAGATGAGAAAATGTGACATGGATTGCAAGTAAGCGTAAGCAGGATCATATTGGGGGGGGGGGGGGGGGGGGGGGGGGGGGGCAGGGGGCTTTCAAAGCCCATCTCCAATGTATGTGGGTTGAGGGGTAGAGGAAAAAACGAAGGGATGGGTAAACGAGAGGAGAGTGTGTGGACAGTAACCAGAAGAGAACGTTTGTCAGCTGCACCCGGTCAAAGACCCGGTCAAAGATATTGTTTTGAATATCTTCTGCAAAGAATCCTGCTTTTCGGAAAGAAGGTTACCATAATTGTTTTATTTACTGTATATACTCGCATATAAGCCGACCCACGTATAATCCGAGGTACCCACTTTTCCCTCAGAAACCAGGAAAAAGTGCTTGACTTGCATATAAGCGCCCTCCCCAGTATAGTCCCCTCCACAGTACAAGTCATTCCCTCTCCCCATAGCCGTATGGCGTCATAGATATGAGACACAATGACTGCCACACAGGAAGATTTCCTGATCATTGCACCACTGACCCTTGCTTGCATGCTCCACTCTACAAGCCAGGAGACACAGGTAGTCTTGAGCAGCGCATTCTGCACACCATGTTGCAGGGGGTTGGAGAGCACGGACACAGCAGGGAGCCAGCTGGCAAGAGCAGGATCACTAGTGCAAGATCTTTATGCTCCTCTGTCAGTAAAGAAACCTGTTCCACCATCCATTTTGCTCCCCCGATTCGCATACAAGACGAGGGGGTAACTTTTCAGCACATTTTTTGTGCTGAAAAATTAGGCTTATATGTGAGTATATAAGGTATGTTGTTATGCCTAGTTAGGTTGTTGCAATAACCCTTTCTTTTCCTACAGGACTAGCTAGCGTTAGAATTGTGTCTTCTCATGCTAATGAGAAGTGGTGGCAGCTTACCCAATCTCTGAATGAGATTGCAGACTATATTGATTGTACAATGTACATACAATGTAAATGGTATTGTTTGCGGACTCAACAACCAATCCAAAAGTTACTTGTCTCTCTCTCTTTGTTTCTCACACACACACAGACACACACACACTCAATTTGTTCAATTTCCAACAACTCTGTATTTTAGAAGAGATCTTAGAGGTATAAAACTAAAGCACTAATGCCCTTGTGGCCATGTGACTTCTTCAGCGTAGCTCCTTTGCTGTAGCTAGAAATGTGAAGTGAAAATTGACATGGCAGTGTCTCTTGCTCTACAACTAGCTTCTCTGGGCTAAACCAGAACTTTGCACATGCCTGACCCGAATTTGAAGACTACCAACAACCTGACTGATTAATGAACTGCCAGGTAATCATTCATTAGTTTTCCACATCTTTATCTCTTTGCAAAGATCTGCCCAAAGAACTTCCACATCCTGTGGAACAGAAAAATCACCTAAAGATGAACTGGCAGCAAATCCCTACCTGTGACTCAGCAACATTGGCTAATTATTATTATTATTTAGTATTTACATATCGCCGACATCTTCCGCAGCACTGCACAAAGTATATTGTTTTCACTTAACTGTCCCTCATAGGGGCTCACAATCTAATCCCTCTCCTCTATGGGCTCTATTCATAAAAGGCTTTGCGGTAAAAAAAACGTTGAAGGGAAAATACTGCATCGGTATTTTAGACTTATGTGTGCTAATTCATATAAAAGTTTACAGTTGCGATAAAAGGTCACGGATTTCCCGAACTAGGCTGGCGGTAGGCTGGCGTAACATGAGAAGCTGCCTGAGTTGATACATTTTCTCCGTGCAGCTGTCTGCCTTTCAATAAAAGAGGCTGCCCCAATTTCCCTTTAGATGTGCATTTTTTTTAAACTGCGTCTGTTTGCCCTGAATCTGCGCTGAATCTGTCTATTAGACTTTTTAAACAATCTATTTAATTGCCACAGCTTAGAAGAACTTCAAGAAATGTTACACATGCAGGCTTTCTGCTGTGAAATTTATCTGAAAACAGGTACCCAAGAGGTTAAAAAACACAGCCTGGGTATTCCGGAAAGTCTTTTTTGTTCCTCCTCTCTGCTGCTGCCTGGGCGATCTGTCCCCATTAGCTTTGCTGTTATCCGTGTCCTTATCACCTTTTCTAAACAGACGGTATTCTCCGTCCCAATTCCGCCTGCTCTAATCTTTATGAATTGACATGTAGTGAAATGTGTTGAGATAATCACTGCACAAGGCGGTAATTTCCCGCACTGCTCAGGAATGTCAGCTTTTCATGCGGAAACAGCTTTTATGAATAGACATTTTGCTAAGTGGTCTTTAAAGTCAGCTGTTTTAAGCATTACCGCATGCGAGAATGCTTTATGAATAGAGCCCTATATCGTGTAATGTATGTGTCATAGTCTAGGGACAATTTAGGGGGAAGCCATTTAACTTATCTGTGTGTTTTTGGGATGTGTGAGGAAAATGGAGTACCTGGAGGAAATCCACACAGACACAGGGGAACATAGTGCCCAGACTGGGATATGAA
The DNA here is from genome assembly GCF_040937935.1 of Hyperolius riggenbachi. Taxonomy (NCBI): domain Eukaryota; kingdom Metazoa; phylum Chordata; class Amphibia; order Anura; family Hyperoliidae; genus Hyperolius; species Hyperolius riggenbachi. Next base: position 149,729,124 of record NC_090653.1, on the reverse strand, counting down.
TCCGGGGCCAGAGCTGCAAGGCGAGAGAGCTCAGCTGACCACTATGCCACCGTGCTGCCCAGAGATAATGTGAAGACACATTTCTGCTCTTAAAGGACTCACGAGGTGACATGTGACATGATGAGATAGATGTGGGTATGTACAGTGCCAAGCACACAAATAACTATGCTGTGTTCCTTTTTTTTCTTTCTCTGCCTGAAAGAGTTAAAAAATCAGGTATGTAAGTGGCAGTTCCTGTCCGGGTCGGACTCTAGCGTAACCCTCACTGATAAGTAATTGCAGCCAGAAGTGGCAGTAAATGGCTTCTAAGAGCAGGAAAGAGATAAAAAAAGGTCAATAGTTAATATATTTTAGCCCTGGCATACTTCAATTAATGTGTCATTGAGAAAAAGCCATGAAACAGTAAAAGCTTAAAAAGTTGATTTAAATATAAAACAAATTTCTGGGATAACTTTAAAAGTCATTTTAGAAGGAGGAGGACAGATACAATTGTTCATCTCATTTTTTTTTTCCGCCTTGGATGTCCTTTAAGGAATTATTGGGACAGAGCAGGTTTATCACAAACTTCCCCCAGAGCAATCTGCTTGGTGTGGTGGTCCAATTTAATATGACCGTAAATAGTTGTGCAACTTATTGTGCTCATTTACGCATGAACAGTTGCCGCCAGTGCTGTGTAGGAGGGCTGTGTGTTTCAGTGAACATGGATTGCTATTTGGTATGAACTGCTAGAAACCAGTGTGTATTCCTGCACTACGTATGCTGACATCCTCATAAATCTGCCTCGGTAAACTCATATAGCATTGATGGCGCTGGGACACACAGCTATTTGTTTCAGATTTTGAATTTGAGTTTTGTGGTCTTTTAGAAACTGGCCAATATGGTGCTAATAATTATGGCTTGCATGCAAATTTAATGGAAATTGTAATACAACTTAGAATTAGGCCAATCAAAATGTAGGGGTGGTCAAAAAGATGCAAATGATTCTGAGCTGATGCAGGATTATGCAAATATTGTATTTATGCAGCTTGAAAATGGACCAACTGAAATCAACTTTAAAAAAAAAAAGAAATGACTTTATTTAATATACAGGTATAAGCAGTACATGTATTAAAATATCACATTTTCGCATAGATTTTACATGTCATTTGATTAGTCTACAGTGGGGTTTTGCATAGATTGTGTTGACATACACAGTATAGCTATATCTTCATACATATAGATTAAAAACTACTTGCCGACTGCTCCACGCCAATTGGCGTGAGCAGTGCGGCAGCCTCAGGACTGGTCCACGTCGATTGGCATGAAAGGCTGTCTATGGCGCTAGCAGGAGATCGAGCGCAGGCTGCGCGCGCATCTCCTGCTTGGAAGGCGGAGCTCCTCTCCATCTTCAGTCTCCCAGCGGTGATCGCCGCTCGGGAGACTGCTAGACGGCGAAACTGCTGTGACACGGCTGTCCCCTCTGGAGATGCGGAAGTGATCCACTGTCATAAGCTGAAGTCTATGACAGCCGATCACGCTGATTGACTGTGGGGGGGAGGGATGGAGCATAGCAAAAAAAAAATATCAACATTTTATTTAAAAATAATAGAAATAAATAATAATGATAATAAAAACATTGGGGGAGCGATCAGACCCCACCAACAGAGAGCTCTGTTGGTGGGGAGAAAAGGACGGGGGGGGGGGGGGAGAATCACTTGTGTGCTGAGCTGTGCGGCCCTGCAGCTTGGCCTTAAAGCTGCAGTGGCCAATTTCAAGAAAAAGGGCCTGATCTTTGGGGGGGAGGGGGGGGGTTTAACACTGCGGTCCTCAAGTGGTAACATGGGTTGACAGTCCTGGCCATAACAATTTAAAGCATTAATCTTTATATGGGTTTGTAGACCAAGCATCAGCTTATCAATGCAGGGATTACTGGGGCGCCAGGGGAGTTCATTCTGGCCCTTGTGGAAACATAGGCAAGCTGCTCACTATCTCGCACCATCAGCACACATAAATATCACGCAAGGCCTGGAATAAGTTGAACAGATTCAGTTTTCCGTCTACTTGTCCCAGATCGAGTGGATTTGTTTGGGGTTTTTTATGCTCCTCTGTGAGCATATACCAGTTTTTTTTTTGAATGCTAACTGCAACACACACAATTTGCTCACTCCCAGCTAAAGCATTTTCCTACCTTTATTTGGTCAGCAGGCGCCAGTCAGCCAATCAAGTGTACTCTCATACACTCTTTGCCTGCCATACCAAATCTAGCAGGAATTGCATAAATTATCATTCAGGTGGGAAGCTTCGGTTGGACGTAATCGTAGATGACATCTTTTAACCACTTAAGGACTGCAGTCATAAAACCCCTTAAGGACCAGAGCCTTTTTTTTCCATTCGGACCACTGCAGCTTTCACGGTTTGTTGCTCGCTCATACAACCTACCACCTAAATGAATTTTACCTCCTTTTCTTGTCACTAATACAGCTTTCTTTCGGTGCTATTTGATTGCTGCTGCGAGTTTTACTTTTTATTATATTCATCAAAAAAGACATGAATTTTGTCAAAAAAATGACTTTTTTAACTTTCTGTGCTGACATTTTTCAAATAAAGTAAAATTTCCTATACATTTGAGCGCGAAAGTTATTCTGCTACATGTCTTTGATAAAAAAAAAAAACATTCAGTGTATATTTATTGGATTGGGTAAAAGTTATAGCGTTTACAAACTATGGTGCAAAAAGTGATTTTTCCCATTTTCAAGCATCTCTGACTTTTCTGCGCACCTGTCAGGTTTCATGAGGGGCTAAAATTCCAGGATAGTACAAATACCCCCCAAATGACCCCATTTTGGAAAGAAGACATCCCAAAGTATTCAGTGAGAGGCATGGTGAGTTCATAGAAGATTTTATTTTTTGTCACAAGTTAGCGGAAAATGACACTTTGTAACAAAAAAAAAAGTTTCCATTTCTTCTAACTTGCGACAAAAAAAATAAAATCTGCCACGGACTCACTATGCTCCTCTCTGAATACCTTGAAGTGTCTACTTTCCAAAATGGGGTCATTTGTGGGGTGTGTTCACTGTCCTGGCATTTTGGGGGGTGCCTAATTGTAAGCACCCATGTAAAGCCTTAAAATGCTCATTGGACTTTGGGCCCCTTAGCGCAGTTAGGCTGCAAAAAAGTGCCACACATGTGGTATTGCCGTACTCAGGAGAAGTAGTATAATGTGTTTTGGGGTGTATTTTTACACATACCCATGCTGGGTGGGAGAAATATCTCCGTAAATGACAATTTTTTTATTTTTTTTACACACAATTGTCAATTTATAGAGATATTTCTCCCACTCAGCATGGGTATGTGGAAAAATACACCCCAAAACACATTATACTACTTCTCCTGAGTACGGCGATACCACATGTGTGGCACTTTTTTGCACCCTAACTGCGCTAAGGGGCCCAAAGTCCAATGAGTACCTTTAGGATTTCACAGGTCATTTTGAGAAATTTCGTTTCAAGACTGCTCCTCACGGTTTAGGGCCCCTAAAATGCCAGGACAGTATAGGAATCCCACAAATTACCCCATTTTAGAAAGAAGACACCCCAAGGTATTCCATTAGGAGTATGGTGAGTTCATAGAAGATTTTTTTTTTTTTTGTCACAAGTTAGCGGAAATTGATTTTTTTTTCACAAAGTGTCATTTTCCGCTAACTTGTGACAAAAATAAAATCTTCTATGAACTCACCATACTCCTAACGGAATACCTTGGGGTGTCTTCTTTCTAAAATGGGGTCATTTGTGGGGTTCCTATACTGCCCTGGCATTTTAGGGGCCCTAAACCGTGAGGAGTAGTCTTGAAACCAAATGTCGCAAAATGACCTGTGAAATCCTAAAGGTACTCATTGGACTTTGGGCCCCTTAGCGCACTTAGGGTGCAAAAAAGTGCCACACATGTGGTACCGCCGTACTCAGGAGAAGTAGTATAATGTGTTTTGGGGTGTATTTTTACACATACAGATGCTAGGTGGGAGAAATATCTCTGTAAATGACAATTATTTGATTTTTTTTACACACAATTGTCCATTTACAGAGAGATTTCTCCCACCCAGCATGGGTATGTATAAAAATACACCCCAAAACACATTATACTACTTCTTCTGAGTACGGCGATACCACATGTGTGACACTTTTTTGCAACCTAGGTGCGCTAAGGGGCCTAACGTCCTATTCACAGGTCATTTTGAGGCATTTGGATTCTAGACTACTCCTCACGGTTTAGGGCCCCCAAAATGCCAGGGCAGTATAGGAACCCCACAAGTGACCCCATTTTAGAAAGAAGACACCCCAAGGTATTCCGTTAGGGGTATGGTGAGTTCATAGAAGATTTTTTTTTTGTCACAAGTTAGCGGAAAATGACACTTTGTGAAAAAAAAACCAATACATATCAATTTCCGCTAACTTGTGACAAAAAATAAAATCTTCTATGAACTCACCATACTCCTAACGGAATACCTTGGGGTGTCTTCTTTCTAGAATGGGGTCATTTGTGGGGTTCCAATACTGCCCTGGCATTTTAGGGGCCCTAAACCGTGAGGAGTAGTCTTGAACCCAAATGTCTCAAAATGACCTGTGAAATCCTAAAGGTACTCATTGGACTTTGGGCCCCTTAGCACAGTTAGGCTGCAAAAAAGTGTCACACGTGGTATCGCCGTACTCAGAAGAAGTAGTATAATGTGTTTTGTGGTGTATTTTTACATATAACCATGCTGGGTGGGAGAAATATCTCTGTAAATGACACATTTTTGTTTTTTTTTACACACAATTGTCCATTTACAGAGAGATTTCTCCCACCCAGCATGGGTATGTGTAAAAATACACCACAAAACACATTATACTACTTCTCCTGAGTATGGCGATACTACATGTGTGACACTTTTTTGCAGCCTAGGTGCGCTAAGGGGCCCAACGTCCTATTCACAGGTCATTTTGAGGCATTTGTTTTCTAGACTACTCCCCACGGTTTAGGGCCCCTAAAATGCCAGGGCAGTATAGGAACCCCACAAGTGACCCCATTTTAGAAAGACGACACCCCAAGGTATTCCGTTAGGGGTATGGTGAGTTCATAGAAGATTTTATTTTTTGTCACAAGTTAGTGAAAAATGACACTTTGTGAAAAAAACAATAAAAATCCAATTTCCGCTAACTTTTGACAAAAAATAAAATCTTCTATGAACTCATCATACACCTAACAGAATACCTTGGGGTGTCTTCTTTCTAAAATGGGGTCACTTGTGGGGTTCCTATACTGCCCTGGCATTTTACGGGCCCAAAACTGTGAGTAGTCTGGAAACCAAATTTCTCAAAATGACTGTTCAGTGGTATAAGCATCTGCAAATTTTGATGACAAGTGGTCTATGAGGGGGCAAATTTTGTGGAAACGGTCATAAGCAGGGTGGCCTCTTAGATGACAGGATGTATTGGGCCTGATCTGATGGATAGGAGTGCTAGGGGGGTGACAGGAGGTGATTGATGGGTGTCTCAGGGGGCGGTTAGAGGGGAAAATAGATGCAATCAATGCACTGGGGAGGTGATCGGAAGGGGGTCTGAGGGGGATCTGAGGGTTTGGCCGAGTGATCAGGAGCCCACACGGGGCAAATTAGGGCCTGATCTGATGGGTAGGTGTGCTAGGGGGTGACAGGAGGTGATTTATGGGTGTCTCAAGGTGTGATTAGAGGGGGGAAATAGATGCAAGCAATGCACTAGCGAGGTGATCAGGGCTGGGGTCTGAGGGCGTTCTGAGGTGTGGGCGGGTGATTGGGTGCCCGCAAGGGGCAGATTAGGGTCTAATCTGATGGGTAACAGTGACAGGTGGTGATAGGGGGTGATTGATGGGTAATTAGTGGGTGTTTAGAGGAGAGAAGAGATGTAAACACTGCACTTGGGAGGTGATCTGATGTCGGATCTGCGGGCGATCTATTGGTGTGGGTGGGTGATCAGATTGCCCGCAAGGGGCAGGTTAGGGGCTGATTGATGGGTGGCAGTGACAGGGGGTGATTAATGGGTGGCAGTGACAGGGGGTGATTGATGGGTGATTGACAGGTGATCAGTGGGTTATTACAGGGAATAACAGATGTAAATATTGCACTGGCGAATTGATAAGGGGGGGTCTGAGGGCAATCTGAGCGTGTGGGCGGGTGATTGGGTGCCCGCAAGGGGCAGATTAGGGTCTAATCTGATGGGTAACAGTGACAGGTGGTGATAGGGGGTGATTGATGGGTAATTAGTGGGTGTTTAGAGGAGAGAATAGATGTAAACACTGCGCTTGGGAGGTGATCTGATGTCGGATCTGCGGGCGATCTATTGGTGTGGGTGGGTGATCAGATTGCCCGCAAGGGGCAGGTTAGGGGCTGATTGATGGGTGGCAGTGACAGGGGGTGATTGATGGGTGGCAGTGACAGGGGGTGATTGACAGGGGATCAGTGGGTTATTACAGGAAAGAACGGATGTAAATAATGCACTGGCGAATCGATAAGGGGGGGTTTGAGGGCAATCTGAGCGTGTGGGCGGGCGATTGGGTGCCCGCAAGGGTCTAATCTGATGGGTAACAGTGACAGGTGGTGATAGGGGGTGATTGATGGGTAATTAGTGGGTGTTTAGAGGAGAGAATAGATGTAAACGATGGATTTGGGAGGTGATCTGATGTCGGATCTGCGGGCGATCTATTGGTGTGGGTGGGTGATCAGATTGCCCGCAAGGGGCAGGTTAGGGGCTGATTGATGGGTGGCAGTGACAGGGGGTGATTGATGGGTGGCAGTGACAGGGGGTGATTGACAGGTGATCAGTGGGTTATTACAGGGAAGAACGGATGTAAATAATGCACTGGCGAATCGATAAGGGGGGGTTTGAGGGCAATCTGAGCGTGTGGGCGGGTGATTGGGTGCCCGCAAGGGTCTAATCTGATGGGTAACAGTGACAGGTGGTGATAGGGGGTGATTGATGGGTGATTGATGGGTAATTAGTGGGTGTTTAGAGGAGAGAATAGATGTAAACGATGGATTTGGGAGGTGATCTGATGTCGGATCTGCGGGCGATCTATTGGTGTGGGTGGGTTATCAGATTGCCAGCAAGGGGCAGGTTAGGGGCTAATTGATGGGTGGCAGTGACAGGGGGTGATTGACGGGTGATTGACGGGTGATTGATAGGTGATTGACAGGTGATTGACAGGTGATCAGGGGGGATAGATGCATACAGTACACAGGGGGGGGAGGGTCTGGGGGGGTCTGGGGAGAATCTGAGGGGTGGGGGGGTGATCAGGAGGGAGCAGGGGGCAGTTTAGGGACTAAAAAAAAAAATAGCGTTGACAGATAGTGACAGGGAGTGATTGATGGGTGATTAGGGGGGTGATTGTGTGCAAATGGTGGTCTGGGGGGTGGGCAGGGGGGGTCTGAGGGGTACTGTGGGCGATCAGGGGGCAGGGGGGGGGCAGATCAGTGTGTTTGGGTGCAGACTAGGGTGGCTGCAGCCTGCCCTGATGGTCCCTCGGACACTGGGACCACCAGGGCAGGAGGCAGCCTGTATAATACACTTTGTAAACATTACAAAGCGTATTATACGCTTCCTATCCGGGGATCGTCGGGTTAACAACCCGCCGGCGCTTCCGATTGGCCGGCGGGTTGACGTCGCGGGTGGGCGGAGCCTATTGCCGGCGGATGCGCGCGCATCCCAGCGCGCGATCCCCGGCCAAAGAGTGCCCCAGGACCTGACGCCATTCTGCGTTACGTGGTCCTGGGGCTGCCACTTTGCCGCCGCCAATATGAAGTAGGCGGTCGGCAAGTGGTTAAAGGGGCGCCCCGTGTAGGCAGATCTCCCACACGGCCCTCTCCCTAACCACTCACCTGTCAACCGCATCCTGGAAGCTGCAAAAAGAAATTTAAAATCACAAACACTGGGTCGCACGACGGCCAGGGGCCCCAGTCTCTCTCACTGGCCGGGGCCCCCAAACCACCATGCGATACTCAGAGGGAAGTGCGAGCGAGCCCTGGACCTCTCACAACCAGGGAACTCGCCCCCACTGCCTCTGAACTGAATGCTAACTGCAACACACACAATTTGCTCACTCCCAGCTAAAGCACTTTCCTACCTTTATTTGGTCAGTAGGCGCCAGTCAGCCAATCAGGTGTACTGTCATACACTCTTTGCCTGCCATACCAAATCTAGCAGGAATTGCATAAATTAGCATTCAAGTGGGAAGCTACGGTTGGACATAATCATAGATTACATCTTTTACAACCGCATCCTGGAAGTTGCAAAAAAGAAATTTAAAATCACAAACATTGGTTCGCACGATGGCCAGGGGCCCCAGTCTCTCTCACTGGCCGGGGCCCCCAAACCACCATGCGATACCCAGAGGGAAGTGCAAGTGAGCCCTGGACCTCTCACAAATACACACAATTTGCTCACCAGTGAGAGAGACTGGGGCCCCCAGCCGTCGTGCAAACCAGTGTTAGTGATTTTAAGGATGCAGTTGACAGGTGAGTGGTTAGGGAGGGGGCCACGTGGGAGATCTGCCTACACGGGGCGCCCCTGTAAAAGATGTAATCTACGATTACATCCAACAGAAGCCTCCCACCTAAATGCTAATTTATGCAATTCCTGCTAGATTTGGTACGGCAGGCAAAGAGTGTATGACAGTACACCTGATTGGCTGACTGGTGCCTGCTGACCAAATAAAGATAGGAAAGACATATTTTGGTGTCTTTGTCATTTAAATTAACCAGATTTTTTTTTCTGAAGAAACCTCTCTCACATTTTTAAAGCTGTTTAAAGGAAACCTTAACTGAGAGGTATATGGATGCAGGGGTCGAGTCCTGCGTGAAAGCGGGTGGACGACGTCTACTTACTATTATTGGAGAGTGGACGTCGACCACCCTAGAACCCTGGAGGGGAGCAGCGCAGTGGAGAGGAGCACTGGGCAGAGCAGGGGGGAAGGGCGGACGTTTCCCCCCCTTCCCTCACCTTAGGGCTCCTCTTCCTGGCTCTCCCCTCCAGAACGATTGTGGCAGTGGCTGGCAGTGGCAGCGGGCGGGACTTACCTCCTCCTGTTCCGGCGAGTTGACGCTGTGCGTGCAGCTAGTCTGGTCTAGTGAAGACCAGAGCAGCGGCACGCATAGCGTCAACTCGCCGTAACAGGAGGAGGTAAGTCCCGCCCACTGATGCCCGCTGCCAGCCACCGCCACAATCGTTCTGGAGGGGTGAGCCAGGAAGAGGAGCACCAAGGTGAGGGAAGAGGGGGGAAACGTCCGCCCTTCCCCGCTGCTCTGCCCAATGCTCCTCTCCACTGCGCTGCTCCCCTCCAGCTGGGGGGACACCTGGCTACATATACTGGGGCCACTATACACCTGGCTACATATACTGGGGACACCTATACACCTGGCTACATATACTGGGGACACCTATACACCTGGCTATACTGGGGCCACTATACACCTGGCTACATATACAGGGGACACCTATACACCTGGCTACATATACTGGGCACATATACACCTGGCTATACTGGGGGCACCTATACACCTGGCTACATATACTGGGGCCACTATACACCTGGCTACATATACTGGGGACACCTATACACCTGGCTACATATACTGGGGACACCTATACACCTGGCTATACTGGGGCCACTATACACCTGGCTACATATACAGGGGACACCTATACACCTGGCTACATATACTGGGCACATATACACCTGGCTATACTGGGGGCACCTATACACCTGGCTATACTGGGGACACCTGAACACCTGGTTACATATACTGGGGACACCTGGGGATACCTATTCTGGGGACATTTCTACATCTGGCCACCTATTCTGGGGACAACTATACACATGGCTACTTATACTGGGGAAACCTATAGACCTGGCTAGCTATACTGGGGGTACCTATTTTGGGGGAACTGCTGTCAGATCTGTATTTTTGGGGAACCGCTGATGTCAGATTACGTGTATTTTGGGGAACAGCTGCCAGATTGTGTATGTTGGGGGACCACTGCTGCCAGATTACATGTATTTTGGGTATTACGTGTATTTTGGGTGATCCACTGCCAGGTTTCGCGTATTTTGGGGAACTGCTTCCAGGTTATGTGTATGTTGGGGGAACTGCTGCTGCCAGATTGTCTATTTTGGGGGAACCACTGCCATATTATCTGTATTTTGGAGGAACCTCTGCCAGATTATGTGTATTTTTGGTGAAATGCTGTCAGATTACATCTACTTTTTGGGGATACACTACGACAGAGCTCAAACTTCCCCTGGCAGAACTTTTATACCACTGCTAAGGCCATGTATATTTGGCCCCACCCATGACCATGTCCACGCTATGATTAACCACGCCCATTTTTGGCGCAGAGATTTTTAAGGTGAGTCCACTCACCACTTTTTCCAGGACTAGACCCCTGTATGGATGTTTACTTTTAAACAATACCAGTTGCTTGTCAGCCCTGCTGATCTCTTTGTGGCAGTAGTGGCTGAATCACACACCTGAAACAAGCATCCAGCTAATCGAGTCTGACTTCAGTCTGAGCACCTGATCTGCATGCTTGTTGAGGGGCTGTGGCTAAAAGTATTAGAGACACAGGATCAGCAGGAGAGTCAGGTAACTGGTATTATTTTAAAAGGAAAAATCCAGATCCTTATCAGTTTAGGTTGCCTTTAAGATTTTTCTTCTCCCCTTTTCCCATCTGCTTACTTAAAAAAAGTAATTCTTCTGAATGTTTCCTTTTCTAGAGTGTTTCTGCTTTATTTGAGATAGATTTGACAATATGCCTGATAAATAAAATAATGTTAAGTCCTAAAGTCCATGTAACTTCTAAAGCCCATCTTCAGGATCTATTACAAACTGTAGGATTGTTTACATTTTCACCTTTGTTACTGAAGCAGCACAGGTAACTGGGAGCTGTCTGTAACACTTTCTAGGTTTTCCACCATGTGTATTACTTTTTGGATTTGATCTTCTTGGATGGCATGTCTGGCATTCGTCAGGAATTTCTTAAGCAGAGATTCCCTGCTCAGGGGTTTTCTCCAGTGACCGTAGAAAGTGTCACATTTACCAGTCATCACATCTCCATTCTTCAGCAGCAAAGTCACTTCACCGTACATCTTATCAAAGTTGGCCTCATTGTCTTGAGGAGGCTCAACCATCACTTTGCTTAGAAGAAGATGGAGCTCTTGGCGAAATATTTTGTCTTCATCAAATGATTTGATGTTAACCTCACCATCCAGAAGAGCTGTACAAGCATTGAACTGGAAAGAGTGACGAGCCTCGTGTTCCGAGTTTGGATAGGGCCTGTTAATGTATTTGGAGACTGGGACTTTGAGAACAATAGACTGAATGGCGGATGGCTCAAAAGATCCATATATATTAATAATTCTGTTTCTGACTGAAGTTGCAGCATCAGCGATCCAGTGCATTCCCAGATGAGCTGGAAAAGACTTGAATGCAATGTCTTGCTTCTCAAGCAGAAACTCATAGCTATCTCCTTGCAGCTGGAGAGATTTAGGCTGGTAGTCACCATAAAATGCACTAAAACCAGCACAGCCTGGAATATCATCTAATATGAGGGAATTGGCCTCCATCCCTCTAGCTGCCAGAATAGCAGCTTCAAGGCCCAACCTTGTAGCATTGCCAATGTGTAAAGGCTTGGCCAGGGTGGCAGCATTGGCCATGGGGGCACCAGCCAGTGAGGCTGCAATTGCCAGTGCATGAGTACATTGATCTTTATCTAAGGAAAGAAGCTTGGCTGATGCTGCAGCACTTCCCATGGTTCCAACAACTGAAGGTGGATGAAATCTGTAATAAGAAATGATGAACTCAATTATTTATCTGGTTAACTGGAGAAATCACAGGTGAGCAAACATTTGTTTTCATCAGCCAAGTTTAACAAATCCAGCAGAAATGTGAACTAGTTCTCTATATTTAACCAAGATATTTTGATAAGGATTTAGCTAATAAGGAACATTAGTGATAGCTTTTCTTGGATTTTCATGTATTTTAGAGTTTGCATTTTTAATACACAGCTCTAAAATAGAAAAACACTGAACAATATTTACTACCAAGTAACATAATTTATTTACACACACTCTAACTACATCGAATGACATGTGTAAGTATTACCTCTACTGAGGTAAGTATCTAACTTTTTTATCCCACTTCAGGTACGCCTTAAAGAGGAACTATAATGAAAATAACGCAACAAATAAAAGGAGCAATGGAGCAAAGGAAGATACTGTATGCTTGGAGTTATTTCCCACAATGCAACGAGGCTCACAGGCAGGAACTGTCAGGGCCAGGGTCATGACATCACACTGTGGGAGGGGTTTCACCACAATATTAGCCACACAGACAGTCTTGATGCACTATTTGAGAAAAGGTAAAGATTTCTCATGGGGAAAGGCGGTATTGGCTACCAGTTGGCATGAAGTTCAATCTGAGGTTAAAGTTCCTCTTTAAAGAGACTCTGTAACAAAATGTTCAGCCTTATTTCTTTTATCCTATAAGTTCCTATACCTGTTCTAATGTGGTCTGGCTTACTGCAGCCTTTTCTATATGCACTGTCTGTGTAATATATCTAATCTTCTTTTCTTTGTCAAGCTTTGTCGATCCAGGGAGGAATGGGCTGCCTCTGTTGTAATGAATACAAGTTATGCACGTCCCTGCAGGCTCTGTGTACTTTGTTTACTCTTCACTCTCTGCTCTCAGTTTCAGACAAGACTGATGCAGTTTGTGAGGCTGATGGGGAAAGGGAGCTGCCTGTCAGTCACATGCTGCTGAGAAACTGTGAGAATCCCAGACTGGAGTGCAGATACTTCACTACGTAATAAAAACCTGTAGTATACTGTAACATGAGATAACAAATATATACCCATTTCAATTATTTATTTTTACCAGTGAAACCAATATAACATCTCAACATTCACAAATATACATTTCTGACATTCAAAAACAAAACAAAAACAAATCAGTGACCAATATAGCCACCTTTCTTTGCAAGGACACTCAAAAGCCTGCCATCCATGGATTCTGTCAGTGTTTTGATCTGTTCACCATCAACATTGCGTGCAGCAGCAACCACAGCCTCCCAGACACTGTTCAGAGAGGTGTACCGTTTTCCCTCCTTGTACATCTCACACTTTATGATGGACCACAGGTTCTCAATGGGGTTCAGATCAGGTGAACAAGGAGGCCATGTCATTAGTTTTTCTTCTTTTATACCCTTTCTTGCCAGCCACGCTGTGGAGTACTTGGACGCGTGTGATGGAGCATTGTCCTGCATGAAAATCATGTTTTTCTTGAAGGATGTAGACTTCTTCCTGTACCACTGCTTGAAGAAGGTGTCTTCCAGAAACTGGCAGTAGGACTGGGAGTTAAGCTTGACTCCATCCTCAACCCGAAAAGTCCCCACAAGCTCATCTTTGATGATACCAGCCCAAACCAGTACTCCACCTCCACCTTGCTGGCGTCTGAGTCGGACTGGAGCTCTCTGCCCTTTACCAATCCAGCCACGGGCCCATCCATCTGGCCCATCAAGACTCACTCTCATTTCATCAGTCCATAAAACCTTAGAAAAATCAGTCTTGAGATATTTCTTGGCCCAGTCTTGATGTTTCAGCTTGAGTGTCTTGTTCAGTAGTGTCGTCTTTCAGCCTTTCTTACCTTGCCCATGTCTCTGAGTATTGCACACCTTGTGCTTTTGGGCACTCCAGTGATGTTGCAGCTCTGAAATATGGCCAAACTGGTGGCAAGTGGCATCTTGGCAGCTGCACGCTTGACTTTTCTCAGTTCATGGGCAGTTATTTTGCGCCTTGGTTTTTCCACACGCTTCTTGTGACCCTGTTGACTATTTTAAATGAAACGCTTGATTGTTCGATGATCACGCTTCAGAAGCTTTGCAATTTTAAGAGTACTGCATCCCTCTGCAAGATATCTCACTATTTTTGACTTTTCTGAGCCTGTCAAGTCCTTCTTTTGACCTATTTTGCCAAAGGAAAGGAAGTTGCCTAATAATTACAGTGATGTGAAAAACTATTTGCCCCCTTCCTGATTTCTTATTCTTTTGCATGTTTGTCACACTTAAATGTTTCTGCTCATCAAAGTGAGAAAAAAACCTCAAAACCTACATGACCCTGTGTGAAAAAGAAATTGCCCCCCTGAACCTACATTAATAACTGGTTGGGCCACCCTTAGCAGCAATAACTGCAATCAAGCGTTTGCGATAACTTGCAACGAGTCTTTTACAGCGCTCTGGAGGAATTTTGGCCCACTCATCTTTGCAGAATTGTTGTATTTCAGCTTTATTTGAGGGTTTTCTAGCATGAATAGGATTCAGGTCAGGATTTTGACTAGGCCACTCTAAAGTCTTCATTTTGTTTTTCTTCAGCCATTCAGAGGTGGATTTGCTGGTGTGTTTTGGGTCATTGTCCTGCTGCAGCACCCAAGATCGCTTCAGCTTGAGTTGACGAACAGATGGCTGGACATTCTCCTTCAGGATTTTTTGGTAGACAGTAGAATTCATGGTTCCATCTATCACAGCAAGCCTTCCAGGTCCTGAAGCAGCAAAACAACCTCAGACCATCACACTACCACCACCATATTTTACTGTTGGCATGATGTTCTTTTGCTGAAATGCTGTGTTACTTCTACGCCAGATGTAACGGGACACGCACCTTCCAAAAAGTTCAACTTTTGTCTCGTCGGTCCACAAGGTATTTTCCCAAAAGTGTTGGCAATCATTGAGATGTTTTTTTAGCAAAATTGAGACAAGCCTTAATGTTCTTTTTGCTTAAAAGTGGTTTGCGCCTTGGATATCTGCCATGCAGGCCGTTTTTGCCCAGTCTCTTTCTTATGGTGGAGTTGTGAACGCTGACCTTAATTTAGGCAAGTGAGGCCTGCAGTTCTTTAGATGTTGTCCTGAGGTCTTTTGTGGCCTCTCGGATGAGTTTTCTCTGCGCTCTTTTTTGATTTGGTAATTTTGGTCAGCTGGCCACTCCTGGGAAGGTTCATCACTGTTTCATGTTTTTGCCATATGTGGATAATGGCTCTCACTGTGGTTTGCTGGAGTCCCAAAGCTTTAGAAATGGCTTTATAACCTTTACCAGACTGATAGATCTCAATTACTTTTGTTCTCATTTGTTCCTGAATTTCTTTGGATCTTGGCATGATGTCTAGCTTTTGAGGTGCTTTTGGTCTACTTCTCTGTGTCAGATAGCTCCTATTTAAGTGATTTCTTGATTGGATTGAAACAGGTGTGGCAGTAATCAGGCCTGGGGGTGACTACAGAAATTGAACTCAGGTGTGATAAACCATAGTTAAGTTATTTTTTAACAAGGGGGGCAATCACTTTTTCACACAGGGCCATGTAGATTTGGAGTTTTTTTTCTCACTAAATAATAAAAACCATCATTTAAAACTGCATGTTGTGTTCAATTATGTTATCTTTGACTAATAGTTAACGGTTTTTGATGAGCAGAAACATTTAAGTGTGACAAACATGCAAAAGAATAAGAAATCAGGAAGGGGGCAAATAGTTTTTCACATCACTGTATGCACACCTGATATAGGGTGTTGATGTCATTAGACCACACCCCTTCTCATTACAGAGATGCACATCACCTAATATGCTTAATTGGTAGTAGGCTTTCGAGCCTATACAGCTTGGAGTAAGACAACATGTATAAAGAGCATGATGTGGTCAAAATACTCATTTGCCTAATATTTCTGCACTCACTCCCTGTATATATATATATATATATATATATATATATATATATATATATATATATATATATACATACATACATACATACATTCATACTCACATATTTGTGTGTGTATGTGTGTGTGTGTGTGTATATATATCTATAAATAGTGGGATGCGAAAGTTTGGGCAACGTTGTTAATCGTCATGATTTTCCTGTGTAAATCGCCCACTGCCGGTCCACTGGCAGTTCTCCACCGGGCCGTGGCGGGTCTGTCACCTCGCCCCTCCCCAACACCCAAACCCCCCCCCCCTCCCGCAGCCACTGCTCCTGTTACCTTGTGAGCGGGTGGCCGCTTCCTTTCTTATAGTCCCCAATGGCCGCTCTCCTCTTAGCAGCATCTCCTATTACAGCAGTGCGACTTGCGGCTGCTGTAAGGAGGGAAGGAAGCAGGGCGGCTACGGGGGGATATAAGAAAGGAAGCGGCCGCCCGCTCATAAGGTAACAGGAGCGGCGGCCGCAGTGGGGGGGCACCACCTACCCATACTAGGGCGCTATACTGGGCACTATACTAGCTATTTACTGGGCACTATACTAGCTGTATACTGGGCACTATACTAGCTGTATACTGGGCACTATACTAGCTATATACTGGGCACTATACTAGCTATATACTGGGCACTATACTAGCTATACTGGGCATTATACTGGGGCACTACCTACCCATACTGGGCACTATACTAACTATACTGGGCACTATACTAGCTATACTGGGGCACTACCTACCCATACTGGGCACTATACTAGCCATACTGGGCACTATACTAGCCATACTGGGCACTATACTAGCTATACTTGGCACTTTAGTATCTATACTGGGGCACTACCTACCCATACTGGACACTATATTAGCTATACTGGGCACTATACTAGCTATACTGGGACACTACCTACCCATACTGGGACTATACTAGCTATACTGGTCACTATACTAGCTATACTGGGACACTATACTAGCTATACTGGGACACTATACTAGCTATACTGGGACACTATGCAAGCTATATTGGGGCACGATACTAGCTATACTGGGGAAACTATACTAGCCACACTGGGGCAACTATACTCCCCAGTGGCGTAGCTAAGGAGCTGTGGGCCCCGATGCAAGTTTTACAATGGGGGCCCCCCCAAGCACTCTATACAGAACAATTAATACGGCGCACCAAAACCTGCCAATGGCAACTACAGTGTCAGAGGTGCTAGAATGGGATGGGGAGCAGTTTGTTAATGATTACCACTATTCAAAGTATCTTTAGAAGTGATTTTTATGAGCACAGGACCAATAGAGAGCTAATACTGTAGTTGAGAGAGGGCCCTTCAGGGCCCCTCTGGCCCAAGGGCCCCGATGCGGTCGCTACCTCTGCACCCCCTATTGCTACGCCCCTGATACTCCCTATACTGAGGCAACTATGCTAGCTATGCCGCCCCCCCCCCCCCCAGCACCCCCTCCCTCCCCCCCCCCCCCCCGTGACCCGCTGCGCACGACACTCTCCACTAGGTCGCGTGCAATGCCACTCCCCCCCCCCCCCCCCCTGGTCAGAAAGTGGTTCCTGGGCCAGAAAAGGTTGGGGACCCCTGTTAGGAGACACACACAGTTATATTTGAGAAGTGAAATGAAGTTTATTGGATTTACAGAAAGTGTGCAATAATTGTGTAAACAAAATTAGGCAGGTGCATAAATTTGAGCACCACAAAAAAGAAATGAAAACAAAATTTAATAGATCCTCCTTTTGCAGAAATTACAGCCTCCTAACGCTTCCTGTAGGTTGCAATGAGAGTCTGGATTCTGGTTTAAGGTATTTTGGACCATTCCTCTTTACAAAACATCTCTAGTTCATTTAGGTTTGATGGCTTACAAGCATGGACAGCTCTCTTAAAGCGGACCCAAACCAAACATTTTTTTAATTCAAAATATTTAGTTGCACCACTCTGACACATACAAAGATAAATAAACACTCCTTCAAGCCTATGAGCATTTCAGTCAGTGCTGGGCCGAAATTACGCATTAGCGTAATTACGCATCGTAATTCACTACAAATGCACCGTAAGCGTTACGTGTAAGGTTACGGTATTACACGTAATTAATTACGCGTAGACCGTAGGTTACGTTATTACGAGTAACAAATTACGCGTAAGACAGTAATCTCCTATTGAAATTACACAGTCTGCCGTAATCGCGTAATATTACGCTCCCGTATAATATAAAAAACCCGCCGACTTTAAGGGTTAATAGCAAAGCCCCCTTTAAGTGCTAAGAGCCTCAAATTTGGAGAATATATTAAGGAGATCAGAAGGAATAAGAGGAAAAAAATTTTTTTAAAAAGACCTTATAGTTTTTGAGAAAATCAATGTTAAAGTTTCAAAGGAAAAATATATACAGTTAAAACCCCGCCGACTTTAACGGTTAATAGCAAAGCCTGCTTAAAATTTAGGAACACCAAATTCCCAGGGTATATTAAGGGGATCAGTGGGAATAAGAGGAAAATTTTTTTTTCAAAAAGACCTTATAGTTTTTGAGAAAATCGATTTTTAAGTTTCAAGGGCAAAAATGTCTTTTAAATGCGGAAAATGTCAGGTTTTTTTGCACAGGTAACAATAGTGTATTATTTTCATAGATTCCCCCAAGTGGGAAGAGTTTTACTTACTTCGTTCTGAGTGTGGGAAATATAAAAAAAAACGACGTGGGGTCCCCCCTCCCAGACCTCTTTAACCCCTTGTCCCCCATGCAGGCTGGGATAGCCAGAATGCGGAGCACCGGCCACGTGGGGCTCCGCACCCTGACTATACCAGCCCGCATGGTCCATGGATTGGGGGGGTCTCAGAAGGGGAGGGGCAGCCAAGCTTTCCCCTCCCCCTCCGAGCCTTGTCCAATCCAAGGACAAGGGGCTCTTCTCCACCTTCGATGGGCGGTGGAGGTGGAGGCCGCGATTTCCTGGGGGGGGGGTTTCATGGTGGCATCTGGGAGTCCCCTTTAAAAAGGGGTCCCCCAGATGCCCACCCCCCCTCCCAGGAGAAATGAGTATAGGGGTACTTGTACCTCTTACCCATTTCCTTTAAGAGTTAAAAGTAAATAAACACACAAACACATCTTTGAATTTGGGCTCCAAGGAGCCCCATTGGTCCTTAGCAGACCAATGGGGTTCCTTCAAATCACAAGGACGCGTAAGTGTATGCAAGGACGCGTAAGTGTATGCGGCGGCTGAGCGGCGAGTGACGTCGGGTGCGGCGTAGTTACAATGTAACAAAGTTGTTACATTGTAATAACTTTGTTATATTGTAACTGATAGAACATTTCCGAGGCTATTGCGAGGGATCATTTATTTAAAGGGACAGGTAAGTATTAATGGTTAATTAAGAATATTAAAGGACTTTTTTCGTGGTTATGTTTTTTGTTCAATTAAAATACTTTTTCTAAGTGTTTGTGTGTTTATTTACTTTTAACTCTTAAAGGAAATGGGTAAGAGGTACAAGTACCCCTATACTCATTTCTCCTGGGAGGGGGGGTGGGCATCTGGGGGACCCCTTTTTAAAGGGGACTCCCAGATGCCACCATGAACCCCCCCCCCCAGGAAATCGCGACCTCCACCGCCCATCGGAGGTGGAGAAGAGCCCCTTGTCCTTGGATTGGACAAGGGCTCGGAGGGGGAGGGGAAAGCTTGGCTGCCCCTCCCCTTTCGAGACCCCCCAATCCATGGACCATGCGGGCTGGTATAGTCAGGGTGCGGAGCCCCACGCGGCCGGTGCTCCGCATTCTGGCTATCCCAGCCTGCATGGGGGACAAGGGGTTAAAGAGGTCTGGGAGGGGGGACCCCACGTCGTTTTTTTTTATATTTCCCACAATCAGAACGAAGTAAGTAAAACTCTTCCCACTTGAGGGAATCTATGAAAATAATACACTATTGTTACCTGTGCAAAAAAAAAACTGACATTTTCCGCATTTAAAAGACATTTTGCCCTTGAAACTTAAAAATCGATTTTCTCAAAAACTATAAGGTCTTTTTGAAAAAAAAAAATTTCCTCTTATTCCCACTGATCCCCTTAATATACCCTGGGAATTTGGTGTTCCTAAATTTTAAGCAGGCTTTGCTATTAACCGTTAAAGTCGGCGGGTTTTTAACTGTATATATTTTTCCTTTGAAACTTTAACATCGATTTTCTCAAAAACTATAAGGTCTTTTTGAAAAAAAAATTTTTCCTCTTATTCCTTCTGATCTCCTTAATATATTCTCAAAATTTGAGGCTCTTAGCACTTAAGGGGGCTTTGCTATTAACCCTTAAAGTCGGCGGCTACCTAACATTGATCCATGCGTCAACTTTTCCGCTTGGGAGCATTGCCTTACGCATTAACCGCTAGTAGGAAATTATGCGTAAGGCAATAACGTAACAACCTGCATTACGGTATTCTTACGCGTAATTGCGTAAGGGCCATGCGTAATTACAGACATGAACCGTAGATAAATGTCTACGCCGTAAGCGTAATTCCGTAATAGCGTAAAATTACGCGTAATGATCCGTAAGCGTAGTTTTTTCCATTACGCCCAGCACTAATTTCAGTGCATGCATTTCACCCTTCTCTTTTATAACTAGGATTATACAGGTGGCAGCCATTAGCAATTCCTCCTTTGCCAGACACCTGCTACTCACCAGTTTGCCGGTTTCTGTCCCGGCAAAATGAAAGGAAGGGAGGGGTTCCTCCATTCAATGTAAAATATTTTATATTTGTCATCATACAGCTGAAAAAAGGCTGCTATTTATTATTATAATTTAGAAAATAGATTTTATTTCTGAAATCTTGTATTTTTAGTTTGGGTCCACTTTAAACTCACACCACAGATTTTCTTTTTTTTTCATATTCTTTATTTTATCAAGAATTTTTAAAATTTATCAATACAATCAAATTGCAGACACCTAAATATGTTAGCTCCATATATCTGACTCTCCCCCCTACCTGGGGATAACCCCCCGATCTCAATTAGCATTCCCTCCCCACTCCACCCACCGCCCACCACTCCCCACGTTTGGCCCTTCTCCACTGTACCCTCTCTTTTTACGAGGGGCCGAGCTCTACCATATACCACTGCTAAGACCAAACTCTCTCGGGTGGGCGTGGCAGAAAAAAAAAGGGGGGGGGGATAGTACCATCCTGGGCACCCTGTTAGGAGAGAGAATCAAAACACGGAGCAACCACCAGAAAAAGTAAATACAAGCGAAAAAGAAAAAAACTAGAGGAAAAAGAAAAGAAAGATTAAGGTTCCTGTCTCCCTGACCCAGTACTTAAAGGTTGGTACCCCTCTCCTTTATTATTCAGTTAAACCAACTCATTGTTCCCCATCAATGTCCAGATGACCATTAATTACTTCCATCCCTCTCACCCCGAGTCCCTGATATTCTGCCGAGCTCTTAAATTCTATCCATCTATCCCAACTCCCCTCCTCTCTCCCATAGATTATACTAGAGAGCTCCTCCATTCTCTGTGTCTGGTTTATCTCATTCAGCCATTCCTGCATGGTTGGGACTATCTGTGATCTCCATTTTCTACATATTACGATCCTTGCCGCATTTATCATGTGCATTCCTAAAGAACCTCTGTATTTTTTTTGACCTCCACTATTGAGGTGCAGAAGATAGACGCTTGCATCCTCCGAAACTGGGATCCCGGCCAACTTAGATATATAATACCTAACCCCCTTCCAGAAGGGATATAATTTTCTACAGCTCCATAGTATGTGAAAAAGTTCCCCCCTTTCCTCCCCACATCTCCAGCAAAGGGGATCAGCACCACAGATCTTATTAAGTTTCGCAGGGGTATAATACCAACGTGTCATTATCTTATAGCCTGATTCCTGCAACCTTGTTGATACTGATGCACCACATGACATTTTAATTACCCTGTTCCATTGAGCTATAGTCAGTTCTTTACCCAGGTCTCTCTCCCAGCTTTCCTTGTATACCCGTGTCCCATCCACTCCCTCTCCCAAATACGAGTATATTCTTGCCAACGTACCCTTTGTTTGTCCCTTTTCCACACAGAGTTTCTCAAATTGTGTCAAATCCCTCGATAGTTGCTCCCTAGTACCCAGGGTCATGAGAAAATGTCTAAACTGGTTCAGACTCCAAGAGTCTACCTTCTCCACATGCAGCAACTGTGCCACCTCTTCCTCATTTTTCCACAATTTGTTTGCGATCAGTGTTCTGATCTGCAATCTTTCCCCCCCTCTCCATTGCTTATAATTCCTACTTTGTGTTCCCGGTCCACATTTTTGGTTCCCTAGAATCGACATTAACGGGGAGGGGTCTGGTGATAACTTTTTATTTAATCTTTTAAATATTTTAAGTGTATATTCAATCAACGCCCCTGCTGGTAAAAGACACCTAGGCAAGTATGACAGCCAGGGAGTGGCGTCAATTGATTCCTCAATGAACTTTTGTTCCAGAGAGACCCACTGTTTGGTATCCTTATTCTTACTCCAATCGATTATCCTAGTGAGAACTGCAGCTTTGAAATACCTGTGTGGATCCGGAACTGCCAGTCCCCCTTTACTTTTCGGTTGCATTAGGAGAGTTTGTTTTATTCTTGCTTTTTTGGCCCGCCAGACAAAGCTCATAAAAGTTCTACTTACCTCGTCCAGATAACCCCTGGGGGGAGGGACAGGGAGAGTCTGGAAGAGATATAGCAACCTCGGCATGATATTCATCTTCAGAGTGTTAATCCTCCCAAACCATGACAATTGGAGCTTGCTCCATCTATCTAAATCTCTCTTGAGAGTATTCCATAATGAGATATAATTCAACTTCGCCATTTCCGATACACTTGGTGCCAATCTAATACCCAAATATTTTAGGGAATTTTCAGCCCACTTAAAAGGAAAATTTTTCTTTATCCCCATTACCTCTTCCTTTTTTGCACCAAGAACCAGGGCCTCACATTTATCCCAATTTATTTTTAGGTTAGAGATTGATCCATATTCATCAAAGGTCTTAAGAAGGTTAGGTAGAGTCAGTCTAGGTTTTGATATAAAAAATAATAGGTCATCCGCATAAGCGGCGACCTTGTGCTCTACCTGCCCTATTTTCACCCCGAGACATCTACGTTCTTTCTAACAGTTCTTAAAAATGGCTCCAATGTAAGGGCAAATATCAGGGGGGAGAGGGGGCAGCCTTGACGGGTGCCATTCTTTATTTCAATGGGGGAGGAAAGTGTCCCATTCACTTTGATCTTAGCCGACAGATCTCTATACATTGCCATAACCCAGGAACGCATATTTTCGCCCAAACCTATGTGTCTTAATACTACCTCAATGAATCCCCACCTGACCCTGTCAAACGCTTTTTCCGCGTCTGTTGATAGCAGCACCACAGGGCCAGGTGAGGATCCAGCCCACTGAATGATATCCACCGATCGAATTGTATTGTCCCGAGCCTCTCTCCCCTGTATAAACCCCACTTGGTCAAAATGCACCAGGTCCTTCATACACCCTGCCATTCTGTTTGCCAGGACTTTTGCAAACACCTTTAAATCTATATTAAGCAATGATATGGGCCTATATCCTGTACAGGAGGCGGGATCCTTCCCCTCCTTCAATATTACGGAGATGTGTGATACCAAAGAATCCCGTCCAAGTCGCCCATGACCCCCGTTTTCTCCACTTAAGGCATTTAGAGCCCTCAACCAAAAAGGAGCAAGAATGTCCTTGTACTTTCTATAATATTCCAGCGAGAAGCCATCAGGTCCCGGTGCTTTCCCCCCTGACATTTGCCCCACCGCCTCAGAGAGTTCCTCCAATGTTATCCTTTCCTCCATGCTACTTATATCCAGGGGGTCTAATCTACCCATGCCCGAAGCTGCCACATACTCCTCCATTCTCCCCCTGTCCCCCATGGGGTCCTCTTCTATGTTATATAACCTCTCATAAAAGGTGCCAAACATACGAGTGAGGGACTCGTTTCTATAGTGCTTCTGACCCTGTGAGTCACACAAAAACGGGACATAGTTGGATCTCTGTTGCTGCTTTAATGTTCTAGCTAATAGTCTTCCCCCCTTATTTCCGAACTCGTAGAAGTTCCTTTTACATCTGGAAATCGCATACTTAGCCTTTGAGAATAAAATATTCTTAAGCCTCTCTTTTTTCGAGGTTAGTTCTTCTAATTTATCTCCGGCCAGCGAGCTCTTATGTAAGGACTCCAATCTTTCAATATCTGCCAGACAAGTCCTGATCTCTCTTTCCCGTTCTTTTTTTTGTCTACTACCCTCCCTTATCAGGGCCCCCCTTATAACCACTTTATGCGCCTCCCACAGTACCACGGGAGAGATTCCATCCCCAGAGTTCTCTTCAAAATAAAACTTTATTTCTCTCGCTATTTTTCCTGCTATCTCCTCATTTTTTAAAAGGGAGTCATTCAATCTCCAGTTCCATGGGCCAAACCTCTCCCTCCCATACCCAATTTGCAATTTAATGGGGGAGTGGTCAGAGATCAGGGAGGGGTCTATCATAGTATTAATTTCTTCCGAGAGTAAGTTATGCGAAATCAAAAAATAATCTATTCGGGAATAGGAATTGTGGGGATAGGAATAAAAGGTGTAATCCCTAGTGGTCGGGTGCTGAACGCGCCATATATCAACTAATTGTCGTTTAGTCAAGGCTTGTCTAGCTTTATGAATGGCTCCCAGGGAAAGAGAAGATCTCCCCGTGGAGGAATCCAATGAGGGATCCAATGCAAAATTTAAATCTCCTGCGACCACCACTGTCCCCTCAGAGAATTCATCAAATTTGTCTAGGAACCGTTCCAGAAATCCAACTTGTCCCGAGTTTGGTGCATATAACACCCCCAGGGTCATTTTACGTGAGTTAAAGAGTCCTCTAACCATCAGGTATCTCCCCTGCTGATCCCTACATACTTCCATTCCCTCTATCCTTACACTACCCGCAAACATTATTGCTACCCCGCTACTTTTAGCGTCTGGGTTATTACTATATATTGCTACCGGGAATCTCCTATTCGTGATCTTGGGGTGCTGATCCCCTCTAAGATGTGTTTCCTGCAAAAACGCAATCTGAGTTTGTGATTTGTTTAGCTGCTGTAGGAGTATTGATCTTTTTTCGGGGATATTTAGGCCATGGACATTGAGGGAAAACATGTTAAGTTGCACCATCTAAAATCCCACTTATCCTATCCTTTTGGTACCACAACTCATCTTGTACCCATGTCCCCCCATCAAGGCACCGGGGGGCAGATGGAGAGGCAGGGAAACAGAAAGAGAACAAGAGAACAAAAAGAAAAGAATCAAGAAACAAGATTAAAATCGGCTGTGTCAACAGCCTCCAAGGTTGTAGTGGACGTCGTCCACTCGTCCCCTCTCGGGGAACCTCGAGAATTATTCTCATACGGGGAAGTTCTCTACTCCCCTTTTCATGGGCTTCTTGCCCCTCTGGAGGTTGAGTCATCATCTCGGACTCCTGGGCTTCCCCCCCCCCCCCCACCCCGAGCTTTCTATTTCCCTCCTATCCCCTGCCTTCTCCATTACTCCAATTTCTCTTCACATGTTTTTAAGATATATACAGGTCCAGGGAGAAGGGCCTCGCGTCTCCCCTTAGTACCCCAAACATAATCTACCACACTTTCTAATTTCTCATATCCAAATCCCATCTTACCCCTATTCAAGGGGGCACGTAACAAAAAGGGAATCAGAAGAGAGAGGGAAAGGTAAAAAAAAAAAAATTATCTCTTTCCTTTTTTTGAAAACTCCACTATATTCTACATCAATCACCCCTTTTTTCCCAGACCTCATACGAAGATCCCCCCACCAACTAAACATCTTTGAAGGTGCAGTCTGGGTGGGGACCCCTTCGCCCCCCCCCCCAGAGTGCACCTCCCTCCTCCAGTGACACTTCAATCCCAAACAATTCTCTATATTTCACACTAAGTATACTTTCAGTATAGTATGCTATATTCTTATATTACAATCTGATCAATGCCAACATCTAGAACTCTTAGCCCCAACCTCTTAATAAACTCTTTAAGTGAATCCCTTTTACTAAAAAAAAAAAAAAAAAAAGAATCGGCGAGTCAACCCTCATCACCCCTCCCCCCCACCCCCCCCCCCCCATTATCCCAAAATCTGTGTAAATATCATCCCACAGCCTCCTATGGATCTTTAAGGATGCGGTCTGGAGGGAAGCCCCTACGGCGTCCCCCCAGAACGCCTCCCTCCCCTCTCATGACACACATCTCCCCAGTATTCCCCTTTAACCAACCTCGTGCAAAATCACCCCACCCACCCCAATACATCTTTAAAGGTGCGGTCTGGGTGGGGGCCCCCACGGCCTCCTCCCAGAGTGCACCCCCCTCCTCTGGTGACACTTCAACCCCACGCCTTTCTCTATATTTCATACAGAATATACTTTTAGTGCAACATACTATATTCTTGTATTCAATCTAATCAATCATAACATCTATTACTGCCTAACCTCAACCTTTTAGTGCACTCTTTAGGTGAATCCCTTTTTATCAAGACAAAAAAGAAAATAGCAAATCAACACTCCTCACCCCCCACCAGTCCCCCCCCATTAACTAGAAAATCTGTGTAAAAATTATCCCACAACCTCCTATAAATTTTTAAGGGTGCAGTCTGGAGGGAAGCCCCAACGGCATCCCCCCAGAGCGCCTCCCTCCCCTCACGTGACACTTGACTCCCCGATAATTTTTCCCCTCCCTCTTTCTCCTCCCACTCCCCCCCCTCTCACCCCCTCTCCCCCCCCCCCCCCGATTCTATATGTGCTATATTGTTATGTTACATTTTTTTTTTTTTAAATTCGTTTTATTAAAGAAAAACATGTACAAAATATATATCACAGCGACCACATAATACACGGTATCAGTAAAATATTAATGCAGATATTAGAAAATATACGAATAACGAATCAGCTGAGTATACAATAGTCATATTCGTCCCTTATATAGGACATATAATATTGTCTGTCACTGCTAATTACGTGTTTAACTCAAATATATGATACAAAATAAAATGTGTGATATTCTTTTTTAGACTGATTTGGTCTATTTCTGATAAAACCGCAGAATTAAAGAGCACTTAGCATCAAATAAGAGCAACGAATTAACCTTAACCAAACCAAACACAAAACAAAACAAAACATGGAGGTATGGTGTAGAGGGTATATATTCCGGTTTTGGTACCTTGGGGTAATATTTCCGAATAGATATATGGACGGAACTGTTATCATATATCTACAATTGGACCGTGCTCCGAGACTCCAGCCAGTTATTCCACACCTTTTCAAACTTATTAGGACATTTTCGGTGTGAATATAGCACCTTTTCAAATTGGATGGTTTCTAAAATTAAAGACTTCCAATGTGATATCTGTGGTATTTCAGGGGCAAGCCATTTTAAGACTATTGTTTTTCTTGCAAGAAATAAAGACTCTCGAAGAAATATCCGATGGTGGTGTTGACCTTCTATTTCGTCCATCAAACCAAATAGACAAAGCTTAGGAGATATTGTAAGTGGGACATTACAGAAAGAGGACAAGATATCAATAACTTGATTCCAAAAGTCCACTATTACTGGGCCTGACCAGATTAAATGGACAAAATCTGCTTTAGTGCTATCACATTTCGGACAGTTATCATTGTCCCTGAGTTTTTTATTATACATTGAGACAGGAGACCAATAGGCTTGATGCAATATATAAAGTTGAATCAATCGGTTGTGAGCAGCTGCAGAGGACAATCTGACCGATAGAAAAAAATCATCCCATTCTTCCTCTTCAACTGCTATACCACCTAGTTCCCACTTGGCTATCCCTGGAATTGTTTGGCAATCTGACTTGGCGTTTAAGAGGTGAGTATAAAGGTAAGAAAGTAGTCCCTGGGCGCCTTGTGTCCTAAGGACACCTATTAGTGGATAGTCTGAGATCGGTATGGGTAATTTACCAAATTGTGCTTTAAGAGCATGCCTAAGTTGAAAAGTTCTAAGCAGTGCAGAGCTGGGTACCTGATACATTCGAGTAATTTCTGTCATGGATAATATATTTTGATTACTAGAGATCACATGAGCCAAGGTGGATACACCCCTGGTTTTCCAAAATGTAGAGTCAGGGAGAGATAATAAGTGTGTAAGTGAAGGATTCGACCAGAGTGGGGTTTCAGGAGGGATTTCCTTATATTTATATATTCTCTTACTGCCTCTCCATATCTGTAAAGCAAGTTTATGTAGAGGAGTAAGAGTGTGGGTGGTCCCTTTTGAACCTGATTCCAGCAATGTAAATAGATTTTTATTGGGAGCATATTCTGCCAGAAAAGCTTCTGATGGGATAGGGGTCTGGTCCGGCATCCGTGATTGTAGATACCTAAGTTGGCCTGCTATGTAATAAAGATAGAAATCTGGGAGACCCAGCCCTCCTTCATCTATGGGTCTCGTGAGTAATTGTAACCTTATTTTAGCTCTCTTGCCTGCCCAGATAAATGTGGATATTATACTATTTAGTTTGGTAAAAAAGGACTTTTTAATCGGGATCGCAGAATGTTGCATAATATATGAAATTTTTGGGAGGGATATCATTTTAAGGATATTTACTCGGCCTATTACTGCTAGAGGTAATTTACCCCACATTTTACATTTATCAAATAATTCCTGTATTAATGGAAGTATATTGGCCTTGTAGAATTCAGAAGCTGATTTAGTGATAATAATTCCAAGGTATCTAAACTGGTTCACAACTTGCAAAGGACATTCGTTAGGTGAGAGGCTGATAGTTTCTTTATCCAAGGGCATAATACACGACTTGTCCCAGTTAGTACGTAGTCCAGAATATAAGCTAAAAGTATTAATAAGAGACATAGCTCCACGTAAGGAAGAACATGTATCCTCCAAATATAGTATGACATCATCAGCATATAGGCCAATGATATCTGTACGGGAGCCTAGTGTTAGACCACGCAGTAACTGGGACGACCTTACTTTTATTGCTAGAGCTTCAATAGCCAGGGAGAATAAATACGGGGAAAGGGGACACCCTTGACGGGTTCCGCGTTGTAGAGTAAAATATTTTGATACCTGTCCATTAATGCTAATTCTAGCCTTTGGGGTCCTATATAAGGTCCTCACCCAGCCCACAAATTTGGGGCCGAATCCAAACCTCTCCAGACATACAAATAGGAAATCCCACTCTATGGAATCGAATGCTTTCATAGTGTCTAATGACACCAAGGCCCTATCACCTGTTACATTATGTTGGATTTGAGAGTGAACCAGAGTGCGTCTTATATTTATTGAGGTGCTTTTTCCTGGCATAAATCCAGTTTGATCTGGATGAACTATATCTAGAATACATTTATGTAACCTATTTGTGAGAAGTTTTGTAAAAAATCTTATAGTCTGAATTTAATAATGATATCGGTCTGTATGACCCACATTAAAGTGAGTCTTTACCTGGTTTCAATAAGACTATTATAGTAGCCTCATTCCAACTATCTGGTATTTCCCAGGACGAGCTAATTGAAGAGAATAGGCTAAAAAGTTCTGATGTTAAGTGTTCTCTATATCTTTTATATAGATCCACTGGGAATCCGTCAGGGCCTGGGGCCTTATTTGATTGTAGGGAAGTAATAGCTATGTCTATCTCATCTAAAGTAAAGGGAGCATCTAGAGCTCTAACTTGCTCCTCGGATAGACAAGGGAATTGGCAGTCAGCTAAATATGTTTTAATATCCTCAGTACATGTATTTATCTGTGAGGTATATAGATTTTCGTAGAATTGAGTAAAGGCTTCCAAAATGTCTGGAGTGGTCCGGACCAGGCACCCATCCTGTTTTTGAATATTAGTGATCGTTGCAGATTCTCTATGGCCATGAGCCATTTGAGCTAGCAGACGACCAGTAAAATTCCCATTCTCAAAGTAATTCTGCCTTGTGAAAAATATTTTCTGTTTAGATTTATGATTCAAAAAAATATTTAATTCACGCTGTGCTAGCAGCCAAGCTCTTCTAGACTGATCCGACGGATTATTAATATACCGTAGGCTTGTTCCAATTCAGAGCATTTCTGAGATAAATCATTCTCTTTTGCACTGGTTTCCCTCTTAAAGGGAAGGTTCAGGGAGGGGATTCAAAAAATAAAAATAAATTTCCACTTACCTGGGGCTTCCTCCAGCCCGTGGCAGGCAGGAGGTGCCCTCGCTGCCGCTCCGCAGGCTCCCGGTGGTCTCCGGTGCCCGACCCGACCTGGCCAGGCCGGCTGCCAGGTCGGGCTCCTCTGCGCTCCATTTCCTGGGACTTCTGCGTCCCACGACGGCGCGCTGACGTCATCGGACGTCCGCCGGGCTGTACTGCGCATGCGCAGAACTACTGCGCATGCGCAGTACAGCCCGGCGGACGTCCGATGACGTCAGCGCGCCGTCGTGGGACGCAGAAGTCCCAGGAAATGGAGCGCAGAGGAGCCCGACCTGGCAGCCGGCCTGGCCAGGTCGGGTCGGGCACCGGAGACCACCGGGAGCCTGCGGAGCGGCGGCGAGGGCACCTCCTGCCTGCCACGGGCTGGAGGAAGCCCCAGGTAAGTGGAAATTTATTTTTATTTTTTGAATCCCCTCCCTGAACCTTCCCTTTAATATAAGAAATTGTAGAATGTATGCACCCCCTCAGATAACACTTGAATGCATCCCACACTATTGGCCCAGCGCTGGTGCTAGTATTTACAGAAAAGTAGTTAGTGATTTGTTCTATTGTACGATCTGGTTGCGGAAAAAGACTTAACCAAAAGGGATTTAACTTCCATGTTGGTCGCACATTGTCTTGTGACATAAATAAAGATATCAATAAAGGGGAATGGTCTGAAATTCCTCTATTTAAGTATTCAATAGTTCTTAGCAGACGTAGTGCTTCAGTATTAACCAGCGCCAGGTCAATACGAGATAATGATTTCCGAGCAGGCGCATAACAGGAGAATTCACAAGAATTTGGATGAAAAACTCGCCACCCGTCGAACCAGTCAAGAGACCTCGACCACTCAGCCAGTGGTGTGGGCCTTTGAGTTCGTCTGCCATAGGTGCATGGAAATCTATCCATCTCATCATTCATCGTGCAATTAAAGTCACCCATACATACCACATGAGTTCCACCATCATTTAATATTGATGAGATAATTGGGCGGAGCACCTCCAATGAAGCAGACGGGGGTATATATACTGCGAGCAGTTTTAAAGAAAGAGAATCTACTCTTGCATGAACATATACGTATCTTCCCCCTGGGTCTATTTTGAAGGATAGAGGTTCCCATTTTAATCGTTTATGCACTAAAATCGAAACTCCTCTTGAGTTAGAGGTAAATACAGAATGTTGAGACCAACCCACCCAATGTCTTCGAATTTTAGATATGGTTTCCAGGGTTAAATGGGTTTCCTGGAGAAGGAGAATATCTGGGTCGTATTTTTTGGCATAAGTAAAGACTAAATTCCGCTTCATTGTGGTACCCAGCCCCCGCACATTCCATGATAAGATTTTTAGGTTCTTACCCATTTGGTAATTGAATAGAGGTTATTTGGCGGGTCTCTGAGTCACGGCCCAATTTGTCACACCAACATATGTAGTATACCCATCTCCATATTACTCTTTCTCTCCCATCCTCCAAAACTAATGTACATCTGATGAACCTAACTATGGTGCATATTTTCCGTCTGAATGAACGGTTATTGATTATTGCAAAATCAGAGAAGTGTAAGTGCCGTAAACATAGCACTTGCAAACAACAAATATAAACATAAAAAACACAACTCCTGAAGTGAGGTTGCTTGCTTGCAACTATCTCACTGATTGATTTGTGGATTACTCCACTAGTGGGGGTATGCAGCATGGCTCACTGAGAAGCCGCATGCGCGTATAAGTAGCCACTAAAAGCAGTGTATTATATGTATGTTATGTATTACATATATTAAAAGCAGTATATAATATAGCAGGCCTTTGGCATTTGTGAACCCTGTAAAGAGGAAGGTCAGATTAGTAGCTGCCACTATCATATTTTAGCAGATTGCTTATTAAATCAGCATAATATAGGCACAAATTGCATAAAAATCAGTGAGGGAGATAAGTGCACAGAACTTTTGGGACATCTTATATCAGCATACAGTACAATACCAGACTAAGTCTGCTCGTATACTATTTAAGCTGTTCTAACAGGAGGAAGCAGCGAGAGAGCTTAACGGTCCCTGAAGTTCTGCTCAAAAAATTGCAGTGCGCTTTTAGGATTGTCAAAAAAATGAGTCTTGCCTTCGTGGATGATTCTCAGTCTGGCTGGGTAAATCATGGAGTAAGAGATTCCTTTGTCCCGAAGCTTCTTTTTAATGTCAAAAAATGTAGCTCTCCGTTTTTGCAGTGCAAGCGAAAAGTCTGGAAAGACCTGAATTTTAGTATTGCCATGGATGATATCTCCTTTCCCCCGTGCTAGCTTCAGGACAGTATCCCGGTCTCTAAAGTTGAGGAAGCGTGCAATA
This sequence comes from Hyperolius riggenbachi, assembly GCF_040937935.1. Taxonomy (NCBI): domain Eukaryota; kingdom Metazoa; phylum Chordata; class Amphibia; order Anura; family Hyperoliidae; genus Hyperolius; species Hyperolius riggenbachi. Next base: position 149,696,837 of record NC_090653.1, on the reverse strand, counting down.
AATGGCCTTGCTTCGGCGCCAGGTTGTGGCGCACGGCCTGGGATCCTGTGGGCACGTTCTACTATAAAAGCATTAGAGAGGCCCTCTGTGCCGAGTGTATTCTTTACCCATTGTTCCATAAAAGCTTCAGGATTTGTGCCCTCCTCCCTTTCTGGCAGCCCAATCAAGCGGACATTATTTCGCCTTAAGCGATTTTCCATATCGTCTATTTTTTCCCAAGTAGCAGTACCTGATGTTTGTAGCCGTTGAATTTGTCCTGGGACCGGCTTCATTTGCCCTTCTAGAGTAGAGATTCTGGCTTCTGCATCCGTTGTTCTCTGACGCAGATTGCTTAGACCCTGTCTCAGGAGGCCTACCTCCACCCGCATCTCTTCAATCTTAGACGTAAGGCAGGTCTTGGATTCGGCTATAGCTGCCAGGAGATTAGCGTATATGACAGTAAGAGTAGGTTCTTCTGCCTCCGGGATCGGAACCAACGTCGGGGGTTCCGTATCACTGGATGAGCTGTCCTCGGCTGTATTTGCCTCATGGCTGCAGGCCGCGTCGCCATCTTGAGAGTCTGGCCGTTGGAAGCGGGCAAGCTTCTCCGCCGTTGTTTGCTGATTTTTTTCCCTCGGCATTGCGGTAGGGATGTAACAGGGGTGTCACACTGCTGGATCCGAGGGGTCTGCTGTGAAAAGATGTGCTGTGGTAGAGGATTTTAGCCCCGGATTAAGCGGCAATGCAGGAGCTCAGTTAGAACACGTCTAGCTGCATCGAGCGCTGGCTCCGCCCCCGTTATGTTACATTTTTAAAGGGAAAAGAGGAAGAAAAAAAACAAAAAACCAACAAACTACACATATAAGCCTCTCGATACATATCGGCCCACTCTCTCCTGGTTAGAGCTCTTATTCCCTGTACAATTTCTGTGGCCAGATATGAGTCTCTCCAAGGGCCCCCCTTCTTCTTATAAAGGAGTATAGAGCAATGGTGGCGTATAGGATAGTTCAATAACACCTGGGGCTAGTCTCTAACCAAAAGCAATGTCACTAAAGTTTTTCAGCGGAAATTCCGCGTCTTACCCAGCATGATGCCCTCTGGATCCCAGTCTGGTACTGCTACTACCGGTATATTCAATACCCGAAATAAATCGGGGAGTTCCTCCGGGTTTCTTAAAACAAATACTACTGCACCTTTTTTAATGTTTAGGGAGAACGGATGTCCCCACCTATATCCAGCACCTTCCTTTTGCAAAACTTGTAGCAGAGGCTTCAGGGCTCTTCTTTGCTGGAGTGTTGACGCCGCCAGGTCCTGGAACAGCTGAATCGGTTTTCCCTCTAAGGATATCTCAGGGTTCTTCCATGCTGCTGCCATGATGGCCTCCTTTTCTGCGTAATAATGTAGGCAACAAATCACATCTCTGGCTCTTTCTCCCGCTTTTGGCATTGGTCTCAAGGCTCGATGGATCCTATCGATTATTATCGATTGCTCTTCCGGTCTTTGCAGTATCCTATTAAAAATTCCCTGCACCGTTATTTGCAGGCTCTCTGCATTTACTGACTCCTGGATCCCCTTAATCCTGATGTTCTGCCGCCGCGATCGATTCTGTGTATCCTCCATCTGTGCACACAGGATTCTATTGAGCTTCACTTGATTGCTTTTATATTGCTGCAACTCCGCTATAGCGGTTTTGAGCTCCCGTGATTCCCCCTCAAGTAATTCCATCTTAGCTTTAACAGCCGCCAACTCTTCCCTTACCCCCGCTACTTCAGCATGAGTGGCTGCAAGAATCTGTTCCGTCTGCTCACTTATATCCTGCTTCGTTGGTAGGATCTTAAGGTAGGCCCAAACCTCCTCCAGACTTGTGGTTTTTTTACTTGACTGACTCTGTGGGGAACCACTGTGTTCGACTGTCCGTTCACGTGGACTACTTGCTCCAGCCGGGGTAAAGAAATCAATCGTCCCTCTCTGCGGGGTTTTATGGGCATTAGTCCCCTGGTTGCTTGCTGGGCCAGCACCAGATTCTGTGCCTTTTTTCTTGGTACCCCCCGCCATACTTTTTAAGCTGACTTTACGTGCCAAGTCCAGTATATCGTTAGGCCCGCATGGCGACTGCTAACCTCCTCCTTCCTCCTCCTCCTCCTCACCTGTCAGGCCTAACTCCACGCGGCCTTTATTCCGCAAGTCCGCACACCAGGCTCTTCATATGGTGACTCCCTTTAAGCCTCATAAGGGCACCACAAAACGTCCTCACAGGAGCCCCGGTAACACCCGGCGAGGGAGCAGACTCAGTCGCTCCAACCACGCGCCCTGGTGCTCCTCTCTGCTGTAACCCGGGGGGCGGTTCTTTGGGTCTCCACTGGCCTCTAGGATTCCACACGCCGGTAAAGCCACTCCGCCCTTCCCCCAGCCTCTACACCCGGTAGCCGGGATCAGCGTCTCTCCGTCTCAGCTGCGGGGACGCCAAACGCCATGCTCCTCAGATTCAGCTCGGATCGTGGGAGGGCCCGGAACTCACGTCATCACGTCATGACGCTCCCCCTCTGCCACACCACAGATGTTCAATTACTTTCAGGTTTGGGGACTGAGATGGCCATTCCAGAACCTTGTACTTGTTCCTCTACATGAATGCCTTAGTGGATTTTGAGCAGTGTTTAGGGTCGTTGTCTTGTTGAAAGATCCAGCCCCGGCGCAGCTTCAGCTTTGTCACTGATTCCTGGACATTAATACAGTTGTGTTGCAGAGGTGGCACACCTTACCCAAGGTGCAGGTGCTATGACCTGTAAATGCTGAGCCCAAGCATTCAACAGTAAGGCAAAAAGTCCAGGTCAGCACACCATTTCAAGATGCAAGTTGTCTCAATGTATTGCTTCATAAGCACGTGGAATATGACAATTGTTTTGGGGCCACAGCGGGTCCCCTTCTTCAGATAGTGCAAACAAACAATTCACCAAATCAGTGCACATCAAATATATACTCAATGAGGTGGCCACCCATGACAATCAAAAAGCAACTCCTCCCATCTCTCCTTACATCACATGTAAACAACATTGCAGATCTATGCAGTATAGGACATCATGTATGTGAAATTTCACATTTACAGTGTATATGCAATCACAGTCCTGCCTCAAAGCTTATTATGCCTATTCTGCCAATCCAGGGTGCCCACGGCTGCAGTGTTTACTTACCCCCATATGTCAACTAGTGCCAGAAGGGGCGAAGATACAGCCCTATTCAAACCTAATAGGTCGCTGCTTCGCGCCACGGCCATTCCAGCGGTTACCGTGTGCTCCGAGTGCATGTTTCCATAGAAACTGCATCACTTCCGCTGCGGGCCTGCCCTCGCTACGTCACATTCGCTATGCGCGGATATCGTCGAACATCGCGTCACCGTGTTAACCACTTGGCCAGCCCTAATGATGCGCCGATAACGTCGCATTGGACGTCTTGGTGGAAACATCCCAGCCCATCCAACCAAGCGAACGACGTCACATTGTGGGTATGGGCTTGGGAACCACCGGCCAATCTTGGCTCTCAATTCGCCGTCAATGCAGCGGGTACACTACTTGGCTGCCATAGCAACCATACACAGTGTTTCCCACTGCACATAACTGCATACGGCCGCAAGAAAAAGGGGGATCGTGCCAGTGAGAGGCTTAAGAGAAAATTTCAAAAGAAAAAATACTCGCACAAAAGCAATAGCACATGATTGGGGGCACTGTCCCTGATTTGGCTTAAAGAACAGACACAAAAGTGCATTTCAACCACAATGGGGGTGAGTAAACACTGCAGCCGTGGGCACCCTGGATTGGTAGAATAGGCATAATAAGCTTTGAGGCAGGACTGTAATTGCATATACACTGTAAATGTGAAATTTCACATACATGATGTCCTATACTGCATAGATCTGCAATGTTGTTTACATGTGATGTAAGGAGTGATGGGAGGAGGTTCTTTTTGATTGTCATGGGTGGCTATCCACCTCATTGAGTATATATTTGATGTGCACTGATTTGGTGAATTGTTTGTTTGCACTATCTGAAGAAGGGGACCCGCCGTGGCCCCGAAACAATTCCGTGTGCTTATGAAGCAATAAATTGAGACAACTTGCATCTTGAAATGGTGTGCTGACCTGGACTTTTTGCCTTACTGTTGATTCCTGGACATTGGTGTCCAGAATCTGCTGATACTGAGTGGAATCCATGAGTCCCTCAACTTTGACAAGATTCCCAGTCCCTGCACTGGCCAATTGGCCATACAGCCCCACAGCATGATGGAACCACCACCATATTTTACTGTAGGTAGCAGGTGTTTTTCTTGAAATGCTGTGTTGTTTTTCCTTCATGCATAACGCCCCTTGTTATGCCCAAATAACCTTATTCCAAAATGAAGCTTACTTGTCCAAATGGGCTTTAGCATACCTCAAGCGGCTCTGTTTGTGCTGTGGGCGGAGAAAAGGATTCCTCCACATACAGCATTTCCTTGTGTAAAGTGCGCCGAATGGTTGAACGATGCACAGTGACTCCATCTGCAGCAAGATGATGTTGTAGGTCTTTGATGCTGGTCTGTGGGTTGACTCTGACTGTTCTCACCATTCGTCGCTTCTGTTTATCCAAGATTTTTCTTGGTCTCCCACTTCGAGACTTAAAGAGAACCCGAGGTGTGTTTAAAGAATGTTATCTGCATACAGAGGCTGGATCTGCCTATACAGCCCAGACTCTGTTGCTATCCCAAACCCCCCTAAGGTCCCCCTGCACTCTGCAATCCCTCATAAATCACAGCCGTATTGTGAGGCTGTGTTTACATCTGTAGTGTCAGTCTCAGCTGCTCCCCCGCCTCCTGCATAGCTCCGGTCCCTGCCCCCGTCCCTTCCCTCCAATCAGCAGGGAGGGAAGGGATGCAGGCGGGGACTGGAGTTCTGCAGGAGGCGGGGAGAGCAGCAGACTGACACTATAGAGATAAACACAGCCAGCTCTGACAAGCTGTTTGTCAGCAGTGTGGCTGTGATTTATGGGGGATTGCAGAGTGCAGGGGGACCTTAGGGGGGTTTGGGATAGCAACAGAGGTTGGGCTGTATAGGCAGATCCAGCCTCTGTATGCAGATAATATTCTTCAAACCCACCTCGGGTTCTCTTTAACTTGAACTTAGCCTGTGGTCTTTCATTTCCTTAATATGTTCCTAACTGTGGAAATAGATAGCTGAAGTCTCTGAGACAGCTTTCTGTATCCTTCCCCTAAACCATGATGGTGAACAATCTTTGTCTTCAGGTCATTTGAGAGTTGTTTTGAGATCCCCATGTTGCTACTCTTCAGAGAAATTTAAAAGAGGAGGGAAACGTACAATTGCCCCCCTCAAATACTCTTTCTCATAATTGGATACACCTGTGTATGTAGATCAGGGGTCACTGAGCTTACCAAGCCAATTTGAGTTCCAATAATTAGTTCTAAAGGTTTTGGAATCAATAAAATGATAACAGTGCCCAAATGTATGCACCTGCCTAATTTTATGTAAAGAATTATTGTGCGCGTTCTGTAAATGCAATAAACTTCAATTCACTTCTGAAATATCACTGGGTGTGCCTCCTATACGATATATTTAACTGACATTTGTTATTGTAACAACCAACGATTTATACAGGAAAATCATGACGATTAACAACGTTGCCCACACTTTCGCATCCCATATATATATATATATATATATATATATATATATATATATATATATATATACATACATACAGTGGGATGTGAAAATTTGGGCAACCTTGTTAATCGTCATGATTTTCCTGTATAAATCGTTGGTTGTTGGGATAAAAATTGTCAGTTAAAATATCATATTGGAGACGCACACAGTGATATTTGAGAAGTGAAATTAAGTTTTTTGGATTTACAGAAAGTGTGCAATAATTGTTTAAATAAAATTAGGCAGGTGCATACATTTGGACACTCTTGTCATTTTATTGATTCCAAAACCTTTAGAACTAATTATTGGAACTCAAATTAGCTTAGTAAGCTCAGTTTTAAGGGGGTCAATTGTAAGTTTCCCTCCTCTTTTAATTTTCTGTGAAGAGTAGCAACATGTGGGTCTCAAAACAACTCTCAAATGACCTGAAGACAAAGATTGTTTACCATCATGGTTTAGGGGAAGGATACAGAACGTTGACTGAGTCATTTCAGCTGTCTGTTTCCACAGTTAGGAACATATTGAGGAAATGGAAGACCACAGGCTCAGTTCAAGTTAAAGCTCGAAGTAGCAGACCAAGAAAAATCTCGGATAGACAGAAGCAACGAATGGTGAGAACAGTCAGAGTCAACCCACAGACCAGCACCAAAGACCTACAACATCATCTTGCTGCAGATGGAGTCACTGTGCATCATTTAACCATTCGGCGCACTTTACACAAGGAGATGCTGTATGCGAGAGTGATGCAGAGGAAGCCTTTTCTCTGCCCACAGCACAAACAGAGCTGCTTGAGGTATGCTAAAGCACATTTGGACAAGCCAGCTTCATTTTAGAATAAGGTGCTGTGGACTGTTGAATCTAAAACTGGATGGATTCCGCTCAGTATCAGCAGATTCTGGAGACCAATGTCCAGGAATCAGTGACAAAGCTGAAGCTGCACTGGGGCTGGATCTTTCAACAAGACAATGACCCTAAACACAGCTCAAAATCCACTAAGGCATTCATGCAGAGGAACAAGTACAATGTTCTGGAAAAGCCATCTCAGTCCCCAGACCTAAATATCATTGAAAATCTGTGGTTTGAGTTAAAGAGAGCTGTCCATGCTCAGAAGCCATCAAACCTCAATGAACTAGAGATGTTTTGTAAAGAGGAATGGTCCAAAATACCTTCAACCAGAATCCAGACTCTCATTGGAACCTACAGGAAGTGTTTAGAGGCTTTAAATTCTGCAAAAGGAGGATCTACTAAATATTGATTTCATTTCTTTTCTGTGGTGCCCAAATTTATGCACCTGCCTAATTTTGTTTAAACAATTATTGCGCACTTTCTGTAATTAAAATAAACTTCATTTCACTTTTCAAATATCACTGTGTGTGTCTCCTATATGATAAATTTAACTGACATTTTTTATCGTAACAACCAATGATTTATACAGGAAAACCATGATGATTAACAATGTTGCCCAAACTTTCGCATCCCACTGTATAAACACATACATCACTTCTTGGTTAGCAGCCGAGTTTTTTGTTTATAAACACTGCCTAAAACTGGCGATTAAAAGCCAGGATCGCGGCGGAAACGGCAAAGAGGTACCCAGGAGATCACAGTGACTCGATTGGTATGTTTTTTATTGTACAAACTGGACAGTACAGATTCTCTTTAAAGTGCTATACTATGCTTTCTTCTTAAAGGATTATACTTTCCTTCTTCCTGTTTGAAAACCTTTTAGCAGATTGCTTACATGGCTGAGTAGGCAGGAGATACACAGACATCACTCAATAGTACAGCAATCATACATGGAAACCAGGTGTTGGTAAGGGAGTGAAGATATTTGAAATATACCCAAGTACAGAGTTTTACAATCTAGTAATAATGCACAGTAATAGTGTCATAAAATAACCAATGATGGTAAGTCGAAAATGAAATGAACAAGTATTTTCCACTCACGTTTTAGGAATTGTCTTTGCTTCACTGGAGAATCCCATCAGTCTTCCTTGTATTTCTATCCCCACATTGAACGCCATCAGTAGTTCTTCACCAGTCACTTGCCTGCTTTGTGAAAGTACTTGCGTCAATGCCAAGAGGGCAGGAAGCACAGCGCCAGAAGGGTGGGTGGCAGGATGCCAGGTGTCATCAAAATCCATGGAGTGAGCCTGAAATCACAACATACAGCTTAGATATGCTGCACTGTTTTATAAACCTAACATTGTAATGTTACTGACAGATTCACTTACAGCTACTCCATTCACGTAAGCCGTCAGAGTGGGAGGCAACTTTACACCTTTTCTTCCATAAACAGAACAATGGGCAGAATCTTCATTACCTGAAAAATGCAGATCCTGAAAAAATGTATAAGAAGAAAAACTGAATATGTAAAATTTCTATATACCAATAGTGAATTGACTGTACTCTATAGCGAACATTCTTCATATCATTGATAATAGCAATAATAAATGCCACCACCGTCATTCAGTTTCATACCTCATTACCAAACTGGTAGTAGAAAGGATTGGTTAACACACCAGCTTCTCCAAGGGCAAAAGTGTTAGTTTATTCTTCCATCAAAATGTCCAAAACCTACATGTTGACAATTGTTTTGGGGCCACACAGGGTCCTCTTCTTCAAAACAGTGCAAACAATTCAATGCAATGTGCACCCCACTATATATACACCTTGTTATAGACAGAACCAGCCATGATTGGAGAGAACACCCCTTGACAATTATCAATATAAACAAACTATAAGTATATACCATATATAGTCGAGTATAAGCTGAGATTTTGGGGCAAATAATTTGAGCCAAAAGTGTGGGTCTTGGCTTATACTCGAGTCTTAACACTTTCCCAAGTGCCCCCGCCATGTGCCCAATGTAGGAAGGACTGCGGAGTGCTGACAGAATTGTTCAGACGAAACTCAGTCAGCAGTGAAGGGATACGTGACATGTGTCTCTCACAGTCTCCAACCTCCTCACCCCACCCCCCACAGAGCGGAGCAGTAAAATAAATAGCAGCATGTCCCCTGGCATACACAGGCTCGGCAGTGTATGTGTCCCACTGGCATACACAGGCTTCATAAGCAGAGTGTTGGCGTATGTCGGGAGCTTTCACTCACTGTTCCTCGCAGTCAGATCTCCCGTGTTTGCTTGTTGCTGTCTCACATCTATGACACCCTCTAGTGGCTAAGTACCACTCCATTGCGTCATAGATGTGAGATGGGGTTAGGGGGGGGTTAAGGGGGCAGTGGAGGGTTTTTTCTAGGGAACTCGGGAACTCATGTCTCGCATCCCTTCACTGCTCACATAGATGTTTTTGAGGTATAGATTTACATACTGCTTTTCTTTATTCTCTCTACGTTCAATGGAAATTTCTTGCATTGTATCTTTTTAAAAGGCGTTTTGCTGTAGACTTACAATGGCTTTTTTTTTTACAATGAGAATTAATTGCACAAACCATATGGCATGTGGCAGGGCACTCGGGAGGGGGATTTTTATCAGTATTTTTTAATGGATTATAGTTTTGTTTAACAACATAGGGCTTACAGGGAGTACGGTTGGCAGTATTTATAGCTTCTGCAATTTCTACCCCCGGCTTATATTCCGATCAGTCACTTTTCCCTTGTTTTATAGGTAAAAGTTGGGGGGTCAGCTTATACTCGTGTATATACGGTAAATACCACATAGCTTTTTTAATACATATGCATACATAGCATATGTCATATACATCATGTCCTAAATAGGATCTCATGTGCATGGCTTATAAGTAATAAATGTATTACTTATAAGCCATTTATTACTTATAAGCCATGCACATGAGATCCTATTAGGACATGTTGTATATGACATATGCTATGTATGCATATGTATTTAAAAGTTATGATCAATGTGGTATTTATATACTTTTAGTTTGTTTACATTGATAATTGACAAGGGGGTGTTCCCTTCAATGATGGCTGGTTCTGTCTATCACAAGGTGTATATATGGTGGGGTTACATTGCATTGAATTGTTTGTCTGCACTGTTCTGAAGAAGGGGACCCTGCGTGGCCCCGAAACAATTGTAAACATATAGTGTTGGACATTTTGATGGAAGAATAAACTAACACTTTTGCTCTTGGAGAAGCTGGTGTGCTAACCAATCCTTTCTACTACTTGATTGACACAGGGTGTTGCTTTGCACCCCTGGTTCTGCACCCAAACTAATACGGTAAGGTGTGCTGCTCCTGACTCTTGCACTTTTCATTACCAAACTGAATCATCAGATATAATTCACCATTACCCACCTTCACTCTAAGATAGGGAAATGAGTAACAGATGTATGTCAGGAACACAGAAGTACTTTAAATAGAGTAGGACTGGGGCACAGAAAGGAATGACAGGTGTTTATATAATTTAAGTGAATCTGGACTTCTTTTTCAACACTACATCTGTATAGTCGGAGGATAGTTCAGGTAAACTTTTGCTTTTTTGTTATTTGCATGGCCCAGTGATGATGGTGCATATAAAGGTTGGTGATTGTCCCTTCTTCACACCAGGCGCTACTAAAATGGTTGTGCATGTCCTAATCACACCCATCTCAACTACTGCATCCTACTCTGCAGAATACCAAAAAAAACCACACAGACTGACACCTCTAAATTCCCTTCCAGCCTCTGCTGCCCGTCTCCACTACCTCTTCCCTTCTATGCTAATCCCTACACTGGGTGCCCATTACCCAAAGGATCCAGTTCAAACTCCTAACCACATTATAAAAGGCTCTCTATAAGTTATCCCCTCCATACATTTTCTCACTAATATCTAGATACTCTCCCACCTTTATTGCTCCCATAAAACCCCTCTGTCCTCTAGTCTGACAACCTTCTCACTCTTGCATCATCCAGTTCTCCCTTTTGCCTCCTCACCTAGAGTCTCCACTATCCCCCAGACTGTAAATCTATAAGACCTTAAGTGTTTCTTGTTTCTAATATACTTTATCTATCTAATGAACATGTACCTTTACTTACCTTTATTCCTCAATAAATTACAGCAGTTAATGACCACAAGCAAAATGTTTATTAATGACTGTACACAGTTTTTCATTGACATAGACCAAGTCTGGAACTATCCTATAGCAACTAAATAGTATGGCTAACTGCATTGTTAATTATATAAAATAAATAGTAAAGTAAATATTAGGAAATACCTGACAATATTTCAGCACAATATCAAAGACTTGTGTTGTGCTTCCAATCAGGCCAACTCCGATGTTGTCCAGGATCATGCGCTTACTTCTGTGACGCACAATATCAGAGAGATGCCCTGGGCGGATGCCATAAATGAATGATGCAAAGCTGTTTGTAACTGTCTCTTCTAACTGGTTCCCTGTAACCACTGGAATAAACATGTAAGGTTATTATGTCTATAGATAAAGTCATCAGATTCAAAACTGCCTGTAATTATGCATTATGTTCTAGAATTTCACAACTGAAAAGGTGGTGTACTTCCCCAATAAATTATCACCAACTGTGCCACACAGGGTAAAATCTCCTGCCCGGGCATGCAGTGACAGTTAGATGATTTGTCCAGATGAATGAGTTACCAATGTCATACATGTTACAGCCAAATCCCGAAGTCGGCTTCTTCAGGATCTGGCCAGCCAAAGTGCAAAGTGGCCAACAACTAATGCTACCAATACGCAAAGAATTTGCTCCTTTAGGACTTAGGCGGCCCAGAACGCAACCTGCCAACTGGCAGAAGTAGAAGAATTCAGCCTGTACTTAACACTTAAATGTAAAATGACCCACATTGTGCTATTGAGCTGCCCTGGGAGATAAAAATGCTGCTTGGTTCCCTTTAATGAAAAGGCCCCTGTTTCTATACTTATTGTAAAATCTACTAAAATAAGCTTTGATATTAAGATACAAATGTGTTGAACTATTTTTGAGGGTTTATTTTAAATGTACATATAAATATACTGTACTTATTATGTTTAGTAATAGAAATAAGTTGTTTTACTTTCGTATTCTTTTTTAAACAACTCTTTCGCTTTGTGGCCATTTTTAAGTATAAGTGACATCAAAGTTTGCTTTGCAAAAACTGTCTTTCCTTTTGGCCACAGTGATCAGCCAATTATGGAGGCAAACTGTCTTCTGTGTGCAGTGCTACTGGAAGAAAGTAATAAAGGGCAGTCAGGGAGAGAGTAAGGGCCCTTTTCCACTATGAAATGCGATCGTGATTGCAATCGCGATTCCGATCGCGATCGCAATCGCATTTCAATTTCCACCATGCGATTGCGATTGAGCTACTATACTCATTATAGTCCAGCTCAATCGCATACAAAATGCGGCAGGACGACGATTGCGCTTTGACCAAAATCGCATCGCAATCGGATCGCACTAATGGAAATTGCTGCTGCAGTTTCCATTAGTTTAATGTACCTTGCGATTTGCGATCAGAATCAAATCGCAAATCGCAGGCTAGTGGAAAAAGGCCCTAATTCTAGTCAAACATGCCTAGTGGGAGAATAGAGCAGAAATAGTGAGCTGTTCTTTTAAGAAGAGGAGAGAATACAAAGAATATAATATAATAATATAAAGAATACAGGGAACCCCACTTTCAAAGTCAATTAACGTGTGACTGTGATGTAAATAGGAGCCCCTGAGGAGTTGCCGTAGCAATGAAACGTTGGGTAGAGTCGCGGCGTGACGTCAGCGCGAATGTCTGGTCGGATGCGACTGGTGGTATTCACGTAGGAGCTGTTTTTATTCCTTCCAGTGAGCAGTATTAGCACTGATAGCGGGAGTGACACCTGTGGACACCGGGCAGGCTGTTAGGTGGTCCCTGGGTGCTCTACCCACCCTAGCTAAGTGTATTACTTTGCTTTATGTGGTCCCTAATTGCTCATATTGAGTTGTTACTATCCCACATTGGGAACACTTATTACTGAAACTTTTTTACGTTTCTGCTGAACATTCTTGCATATATATGCATATTTTAAAACAAATAAAGCCATAAGTAGACTTTTATGCGATAAGGAGTCTCCATTTTTATTACAAACAGCTGGTGATGAACTTGAGTCCCTGAAGGACCGGACAGGAGGTGCCAGAGAGGCTGTGGGGTGGCCAATACCCCAAACGCGACATCGGGCCCTGAAGGCCGCACCATCCGGTGAGTCCCCACCTGACAGGGGGTGTTGTATTACCCGTTGATTGTTTTATACCGGAAGAAACACAAGCACAAACAGAAGCGCAGCTGTTATCTTCTATTTATGTCTCTGAGTGGTACACACACTGAATAGCAGTGCTCCACACCTGTTACATGATATAAGACCCTGTAGTGTGTATGTGGTGCTTGTACAAGGACTTTTGCACGAAATCTTAACTGACTCACAGTACAATTTCCTTGAGGATTAAGGAGTCCTGTATATGAGTGCAGTTTTCCAAGTGTGATTTTATACTATATTGTGTATATTGAATACAGCAGCACACTATTGGTTATTTGGTGCTTGTACATGGACTTTTGCATGAAATTTTAAATTGATTCACAGCATAAATTCCTTGAGGATTGAGAAGTCCCTTATATGAGCGCAGTGTTCCAAGTGTGATTTCATTCTACAATTAACGTGTGATAATCTATTTGACTTTTGATGTCAATTGTAAAATGTCAGTCTGACAATTTAGTAATGCAGGATGGGGAAAACACCTCCACCCTCTTCATTACGCCCTCTTTTGGCTAAAATAAAACAATATATATTTTACCAGCCTATCACATTGCTGTGTATTGTGTTTGATAGGTTGCTAGGGAAGCTTAGTAGTCACTTAGAGTTGGTCACTTGATTGGTTGCTATGTGTAGCTATTCTGATAGTCATCCATATTTCTTTTTACAGCTTTAGTTTATCTCAGACCTATCTGAAAGCAGCTGTTGTTGTTAATAATAATCATACGTATTCTTGTTATTATTTTTTTAATATCATTATTTCTAAGTTTTGTCATCTTCTGCTAAGGGCCTGTTTCCACTACACGCAGATTGGATGCAGAATGGATGCAGAAAAACTGACTCCAATGAATGCCTATGGGCCTGTTTCCACTAAATGCGATTTTTCTGATGCAGATTTTCCCATAGGCATTCATTGGAGTCAGTTTTTCTGCATCCATTCTGCATCCAATCTGCGTGTAGTGGAAACAGGCCCTAAGAGTTAAGGTGCCCATACACTCGTTAGATTAGCAGCAGATAGATAAGAACTCCATCTGATGATCTATCTGATGCGTTTTTAGAACATTTTTTTACTAGGATAGAATTCCAATAGATTTCAGCTTGAAATCTATTGAAATTCGATCTGATGGCATTTTTTTGCCATCAGATTTCCATTAGGGCCAATGCAAAATGATAAGCAATCTCATCAGATCGACCTACATTTTCCACCCTGCCAGTTCGATGGAAATCCATCGAAATCGATCGAAACCGGCCGTCGATCGGTCGATTGGCCAACCGATTTGCAATCGATCAATCGATCGATCGATTTTGATCGATCGGTCGGCCAGAAAATCGGCTGAGTGTATGGGCCCCTTTAATGTTTAACCTCCCTGGTGTTAAATTTCCCCAGGATTTCTGTAAAAAGTGATCAAATTAATTTTCATAACCTTTTTTTCCTGTAACTTGCCAAAATGTGTCAAGCAAGAGTCTAGTATACAGCGCAGGAGAGCATTGACGTGTTTGCACGTCAATACTGTCCACAGCGTGTTTTGTATGGACGTGTATAACCATCAATACCTTAATTACTTGGTTTGACACAAAGAAATAAAATGTATTATACTCCCCCCCCCCCCCCCCCCCCCTCCCTATTACCTTTTACAGCTGACTTGTGTATCTGCCTTGACAGCTGCTGCAGCTTCTTGGTGCTCTGTAACAATAATAATAACTATAATCATCATCTTTTTATTATTATTATTATTGATTTATATAGCGCCAGCATCTTCCGTGGCGCTATAAAACAGCATGCAGGGTTTACCAATACAAAATAAACAATACAACAGTTACTGCAAGACAGAGTGGATAACAGCTGATGTAGTGAACAAATTAACTACATATTTTTTTTACCATACTACAATTTTACACAGGGGTAGGGTGTATGTACACCCATTACACAGCATTGTAAGATAAAAGGGGAAGAGAGTATGATCTTCATCATTATCCACTTTCTTAAGACAAGACAAATAACATTTATATCGCGCTTTTCTCCTGGCGGACTCAAAGCGTCTGAGCTGCAGCCACTAGGCCGCCCTCTATAGGCAGTACATCAAGGAAGGATTTATGACCAAAAAGTAGCACCACAAACGTATGTAAACAAAATTAACCACAATTTTATTAAGTACATATTGCACACTATATATAAAAACCATTAAAAGCACATCTGCTGGTAAACCTCATATAAAATATGATCAATATGACACCTATAATAGATGGCATAGATATAAATCAGACAAATATTTTCACCTTATGGTGCTCAGATAAGAGCTCCCACAGGGAAGTACCCGGGTTCAGGAAGTGCTCATGTGAGCTAAATAAATGGTGCAAACAATGTGTATTAATACAAAAAAGTGCATAAGTATCCACATAAATAGATAAAGTGCATAACCATATAACAAGGGCACATGTAAAGACAAATGCCACTAGTGCAAACAGAGCAGAGTTGAATGCTGTATACCCTGCATATTATGATGCTGAACTGCAAAGGTGCAATGTGCAGAGAGGGAGCGCTTACGTGACCCGAGATGGAGAGGATCGAGGTAACCAGCAGGAGGGAAGGGATGTCCCCGGCTGACTGCTCTACCAGTATCGCGGCAGTCACGCCGCTTTGTCAAGAGAGGGGGATCCAGCCAGTTCAGCATCATAATATGCAGGGTATACAGCATTCAACTCTGCTCTGTTTGCACTAGTGGCATTTGTCTTTACATGTGCCCTTGTTATATGGTTATGCACTTTATCTATTTATGTGGATACTTATGCACTTTTTTGTATTAATACACATTGTTTGCACCATTTATTTAGCTCACATGAGCACTTTCTGAACCCGGGTACTTCCCTGTGGGAGCTCTTATCTGAGCACCATAAGGTGAAAATATTTGTCTGATTTATATCTATGCCATCTATTATAGGTGTCATATTGATCATATTTTATATGAGGTTTACCAGCAGATGTGCTTTTAATGGTTTTTATATATAGTGTGCAATATGTACTTAATAAAATTGTGGTTATTTTTGTTTACATACGTTTGTGGTGCTACTTTTTGGTCATAAATCCTTCCTTGATGTATGCTTACTCATGACCTAGCACACATTGATTGACACAGTTGTGCAGAAATCTTTTCCCATTTGCACTCTATAGGCAGTAGCAGTGTTAGGGAGACTTGCCAAAGGTCTCCAACTGAATAGGTGCTGGCTTACTGAACAGGCAGAGCCGAGATTCAAACCCTGGTCTCCCGTGTCAGAGGCAGAGCCCTTAACCATTACACCATCCAGCCACTGTTAAGCATTCACACAGTTATGTAACTGTAGTTGCCTAATTAATTAGTTATATTTTTTAATCATCTAAAGTTGTCAAATTATGTAGGTGTAGTACCCATCATTACCAGCCAGGTACTATACTGCTCTGATAAATTGCTATCATGGAGTGAACCTCATAATATAGCCACGAGGGGTCACTGTTGCATTTCTTTTAATAGTTTGTTGTCTTTACATGTCACATCCTTCTAATAATGAAGTATATTATAAGTTAGTTAGTATCTACTGTATTTATAACTGGTATTACAGTAATGACCTAATAGTAATAATCTACAGTTGTAAAATCACCACTGATTATAAGTAAACAATATACAGTAGTTATTTTATTACTGATAAGGCTAGTGGTAAAATGTGATTTTGTGTAAAAGTCCACGTTACATCATAAGATGTTATACATGTTGTACATATGTACTTTTTGACTTGTAACATACAAATAATGTACCATAGGAGTTAACTAGAATATTTTCATAATACAATAGAAGTAATTTATCAAGGTAGGTAAAAAGCAAAAGGAGCAAAACCAGAGATGTTGTTCACGGCTGAGATTGAGCTCTTATTTTCGCCAAAGTAATTTTTGCATCAAAATTTGTATTTTTTAATCAAAATGTTCATAAAAATATAATGTAATTTTTGCAACGTTCACATTTTCGTGAAAATTCTCAAAAAGATGTTTTCTTGTAATAATAGATTTAAATGTATTTAGTGAAAATAGCTTTTTTTGCCCATATATAATTTTTTTGCACATAATTTAAATAAATGTTTTCCGAATGCCCATGGACACCAATGCATTTGGTAAAAAAAAAAATACATTTTCTCACACCTATATATTTTTTTGTAAATATTCTCATTTGTACAAAATGTGACATTGTCACAACAATAATGGTGAAACAAAAATGGCTGTAGTCACCCATCACTATTCAGCATAACTAATTAGGTTTAAAAGTATCAGCTGTTGACTGAGGCCTGGGGCACACCAAAACCCGCTAGCAGATCCGCAAAATGCTAGCAGATTTTGAAAAGCTTTTTCTTATTTTTCTGAAGCGTTTCAACTAGCATTTTGCGGTTTTGGGTAGCGGTTTTTGTGTAGCAGAATTCAGATATTGTTACAGTAAAGCTGTTACTGAACAGCTTCTGTAACAAAAACGACTGCAAAACCGCTCTGAACTGGCGTGTTTCAGATCGGTTTGCGTATTTCCTATTCTTTACATTGGAGGCAGAAACGCCTCCGCAATCCAAAAAATGCCTCACCCCGGGAGTATGCATTTAAGCAAAACACGTCCCGCTCAGGTGTGACCCACCCCATTGAAATACATTACCCTAGCGTATCCGCAGCCGCGAGCGGCTGCAAAAACGCCTGAAAACCCGCTCGGTGTGCACCAGCCCTGAAACAAGAATTCTGATTTGCAGCTGTAGTTTGTACTCTAATTTTCTTAAGATAAGTCCATCCTATTGTTTGTTTAATATTTCTATTATTTGTAAAAAAAAAAAAAAAAACACTTTTAGAAGATAACTTCTGATTTTGCTGGAGCCTATTGTATTCTTACCTTTTACTATCTTCATACATTAAAAAATATACAACTGAACCATTTTCTCCTGGAAATATATTTTTATAACATTGATTACTGGATTCTGTTTACACTTTTGGTACAAAACATCCAGAAGCTCTACTACTACTTTTAAAATGTTTTTAACTACTTCCTAATTCTATTTTTTTCATAATGTTCAGCCTAAAATAATTTTCCTTTCTGTTTTTAATATGCTAAAGCCTTCAGAGTTCAAGCTTTAAAATTACTTACTTGAACAGTTCTGCAGAACATCTTCAGTCAGAGGTGTTTTAGGATATCTGTCAAGATTCTGATTTTTTTTTCATGTGAGTCCAAGCTTGCCATGTATAAAGGTGTATTTATTTACTGCAATCAGGCAGACTCGCATAATTAGGTTACACCCAGGAATGGTTTTTTTGTTTGTTTTTTCCTGGGAATTTTCCTTCTTGGGAAATGAAAATAACACAAAGTGATTGCGTAAGATTACAATAACATATGGAAAGCTTTAAGGATGACTCAAAGATTATAATAAGTACTAGTTTAGTCTTCCAGAAATGCAGGGGCAATAAAGATAACAGTCGTACAGTTTTACATCGCACATTGCTACATCACATATTGCTGTCTCTGATTTGAACAGTCTGAGTGAATTCTGAGGCATGTATATGTCTCTACTTTGAGGTCTACTTTGAGATTTTATCATACACAGGTCAGTAATAATAGTCATATAGTTTTATGACATAATGTTGAAAATATTTTTTTAACAGATTTTAAAGCACATACATGTGCACTCTGAGGAACTAGTTTGTTACTCTATAACCCTTTTTAACTCTTAACCCTTTGGATACCAGTGCCAAATAATATTAAAAATGGTGTGTGTGTGTGTGTGTGGGGGGGGGGGGCAGGCATGTATTAGGTGCAGTCCTCGTGCCCACTGCTCCCCCTGTTCTCTTCCACCCACCTCCTTTATACTGACTCCAGCAACCTGGACTGAGAATTTACGGTATAAATGAGGGCCATGGACTGAGAATTTACAGTATACATGAGGGAGATGGAGGAGTTTTTAATATATCACTTGGCTCAGGTATCCTTTCAAGGGCTTTGAAGGAGCTCATTTGAGACTCACAGTCTATTGCCTAGGTTTACCACATGGTACATATACCCCTGGGGGTACTTTAGTCGGGCTCAGGGGAACTTGAACTGGTCATAGTCAATCCATTATAGTATGTTTTGGAATTTATTATAAAAGTACACGCCGGGACATTTTTACATTTCACAAAACTGTCATTGCTCATGCTTAGTTTTAACCCTTTTTCAAACTATTCTGCACTAACATGAAAATACATTTGAAGTGAAACTATACTTAAATATGGATCTATGCTACTTGTCAAACTTAATAACTGCATTTATAAAAAAAAAAAACTTGATATAAAGCCAATCTAGGGGGCTTCTCTGAGGATAAATTATCTACATGTTATGTCTGTTTTTTCATTGGTCTTTGTTTCTCTAATTAGAGTGATTTCTTTTCACTTACTGGGGTGTCTCCAACAACAGGCTGTGATGGGAGCTCTCTAATGGATGCACGGATAGGACAAGAAGCATTATATATTTAACAACTGTTTTAGGCATTTATTTCTTTACCAGAGCCAGACATTGTATGGAGTAACTCCTGTCATAATGCCATCTGCTAGGGTAGGCGGGGCATTCTGCAGTTTGTAGGGACAGTTACATTAAAGTGTGTAATAAGCTTTGTGATTTGTGTATGTCTGTAAGGATCAACCTACCAGTAATCAATGTTT
The DNA here is from genome assembly GCF_040937935.1 of Hyperolius riggenbachi. Lineage (NCBI taxonomy): Eukaryota > Metazoa > Chordata > Amphibia > Anura > Hyperoliidae > Hyperolius > Hyperolius riggenbachi. The sequence continues at coordinate 149,677,298 of NC_090653.1, read as the reverse complement.
AATTGATTTTCTGAGTTAGTGATTAAAAGGTATGATATTATTACTTAACATGGAGTCGGACTTCGGTTTGTTAGGAGATGCTCGTGCTGGACACCAACGTCTTTCTGGTCTATTCATTGACTCTTCAGCTATAGATCTGGGTTAAAAAAAAAACACACACAGGGAAAATCCAGGCATTTTATTTCACTGGTATCCTGGTGTCACTTAACATTATTTCTATTCTTGAATTCATAAAAATACTGCAATCATAAACAACTGTCCCAGAAGGAAATAGTAGGGAAATAGTTTGGCACCATTAGTTTATTGTGCTAGGAGTTTCTAAGTAAAGAGAATTATTTTATCAGCTGATTGCTTTGATTTTTTTTTTAAAACTTTGCCAGTTGTTTATTTTCTCTGGACTTTTACCTACATGTAATGTGCGATACTGCCCCAGTTTTTGCATGAAAGTTCAATAGACACTGTAAAGGTATTGTTTTACATTGTACATCTCATTTAAACCCCACTACTAGTCCTTCAGTTGTGGTGCATAGTGATGGTCATGTCTAGGATAAATCATGCAGAAGCATGTGAATCAGTTTGGTCAGGTGATAGATATGTAAATCTCTGAATGTATCTATGTATGAATTATATGCATCTCATTGAGTATCTTTACTAGCTAGTCTGCTCAGTACCCTGATCTGCTTAGCTATGCGGTGGAACAGCGCTACAAAAGATGTTGGCTATATAATTAAAAAATAATAATATCAATCATACCCTAAGAACTAGAAGGCATTGAAAGAAGCAGGATCTTATTTCATCTTATTGCCTATACGGTAACTTTCAGTCTATTCTACCCAGCTCAGAGGGAATTCAGATCAAAGGCTCTTTATAAAAATGCTTACAGAAAATGCTATCTACATACCGCATTATCATTTTTATTACATTTCAAGATAAGTATGGACATACAAGAAAAGGAAAATCATGACATAAGGTAATGCACAAAGAGTAACAAAAAGCGTGAGATTCTCATATGCCTTTATCTCAGTATAAATTAACAACAATTAGGTAAACAACAAATAAACAGTAATAATGCAATAACAACATGAAAATGTCATAAACCCAAGTCCAAGTAGTACCATGGAATCGTACTGAGTAACAAAAAGACATAGGAGAATGATAAATGTAGAGAGGTTTGAATCTCTAAACAGAAATTCCTGTTTAAGATATTTAAGACAAATATCTGTAAGGGAAAAATCTGTTCTAATACCCAGTGGATCAGATTCAAATGCCCTAAGTACAGTTGGATCAACAGGTCCTGGTTAATAATATTATGAAATGAAGTTACATATAGGTATTTCCCTTTTAGCCCTCATAAGATGCCAATCTTGATACGGACATAAAGGGCGTTTGGGGACAACCAGCTTGCATTTTAAGCACATCATACCCTTATGTGGAGAAATAATCAGAAGATGAAGTGGCCTATATTCAATTAACTTTTTTCCCTGAGTTTTCTCCTGGGTGATATGTTTACACCTTGTCAATAAAATGCATTTTTATCTAAAAGCAGGCAAGAAAATACTCAACATAATTTTTTTGGGGTACTTTAAAAGAGAAAATGAAAAATTATCCCAATGGAGAAAACATTAATTGAATATGAGCCAATGGCCCATATGCAATTCACCTTTTCTCCTGAGTTTTTTTCCCCTAGGTGATATTATCAAACGTATCAATAAAATGCAGTTTAAATCACCAGCAACCAAAAAAAAACAAAAATAATTTTGATAGTACGTTGTGACCTACTTTTTTGGGGACTTTTACATTGCAAAGTCCTGAAAAGTTATTCTAAATCAACAGAGTTGAAAAACCTCCTAGCTAGGAGAAAACTCAGGAGAAAAAGTTAATTGCATATGGCCCACTGTCATAAAATGACATATTAAACACCAGCAAGCAAGAAAATACTTGTTAGTACTTTTGCAGAAACTTTTGGGTACTTTTTAAATTGTAAAATGCTGAAAAGTTTAAGGTTAAGAGAAAATGAAAATGATATCCTTAGAGAAAACTCAGGAGAAAAAGTTAATTGCATATGGGCCAATGGCTCATATTTTTTCTCCTAAGTTTTCTCCTAGGAGAAATCAGTATTTTTTAATTTTCTGTTTAAAATGACTTTTTAGCACTATGCAATTAAAAAAAGTGCTAAAATGTAGGTGAAGAAGTATTATTAGTATCTATTTAGAGCATTTTCTTGCTTGCTAGGCTTAAAATGCATTGTATTGACAAGGTGTGAAGATAGCACCTAGGCATCGGCGTACCTATCGGGGGTGCGACCCCATCAGCCATAGGGGGGCCTGGGGCCGCTCTGGGGCCCACTCACTGTGCGCGGGGGAGCGCTGCCGCCCGCCCTATTCTGGACCCCCCAGCAAGGTGCTCAACTGGCCGCAGCGTCTAATAGACGCTGCGCCAGTTCATTCCCCGCAGCCCCGCTCCAGCAGCCTGCATATTCCTCTGGCAGGCAGAGCAGGGCTACGGCAAGATGGCTGCCGAAGCCCTGCATTGGAGACTATTTCTGTCTCCAGTACAGGGCTTCGGGCACCATCTTGCCGTAGCCCTGCTCTGCCTGTCAGCGCGGGAGATGTGCTGTAGTGCACAGGAGGATCGTCGCTGGAGGAGCTGCGCACCAGAGGCCAGGAGAGGCTCCTGACAGGTAAGTGAATTGTTGTTTTATTTTTCTTACAGGGGCATTTTTTTTCTGGTGCCTGCTGCCCACATTACGATATTCTGGTGACTGACTGCTGCCCACATTAGGATTTTCTGGTGCCTGCTGCCCACATTAGGATTTTCTGGTTCCTGCTGCCCACATTAGGATTTTCTGGTGACTGCTGCCCACATTAGGATTTTCTGGTGACTGCTGCCCACTTTAGGATTTTCTGGTGACTGCTGCCCACATTAGGATTTTCTGGTGTCTGCTGCCGACATTGTGATTTTCTGGGAGAGGCCAGGAGAGACTCCTGACAGGTAAGTGAATTGTTGTTGTTTTTTCTTACAGGGGCATTTTTTTTCTGGTGACTGCTGCCCACATTGCGATTTTCTGGTGACTGCTGCCAACATTGAGATTTTCTGGTGAACTCTGCCCACATTACGATTTTCTGGCCCACATTACGATTTTCTGGTGAACACTGCCCACGTTACGATTTTCTGGTGAATGTTGCCCACATTACGATTTTCTGGTGAACTCTGCCCACATTACGATTTTCTGGCCCACATTACGATATTCTGGTGAACGCTGCCCACATTACAATTGTCTGGTGAATGCTGTCCACGTTACAATTGTCTGGTGACTGCTGCTCACATTACGATTTTCTGGTGAACGCTGTCCACATTACGATATTCTGGCCCACATTACGATATTCTGGTGAACGCTGCCCACATTACCATTGACTGGTGACTGCTGCCCACGTTACAATTTTCTGGTGACTGCTGCCCACGTTACAATTTTCTGGTAACTGCTTCCCACATTACGATTTTCTGGTGAACTCTGCCAACATTGTGATCTTCTGGCCCACATTACGATTTATAGTGAACTCTGCCCACATTACGATTTTCTGGCCCACATTACGACTGTCTGGTGAAATGCTGCCCACTTTACAATTAATTTACAGTGAAACGATGCCCCATTACGATTATTTGGCACCTATGGGGGGGGGGGGGGCATCCAAATATTCGCAGGGGGGCCCAGTGATTTCTAGTTACGCCCCTGCACCTAGGAGAAAACTGAAAAAAGTGAACTGAATAAGGGTCAGTAGTCCATATGCAGTTAACCTTTCTCCTAGTTGATATTTTTACACCTTGACAACAAGATGTCATTTAAACCACCAGCAAGCAAGAAAGTCCTCTGAATAATTTTGACAGTACTTTTTCATCTACTTTTTGGTACTTGTTCAGTAGCAAAATGCTTAAAAGTTATTTTAAAAATAAGCAGAAAAAATGAACTGAAAGTCAATTACATATAGGCCAGTGTGTCTAATATAAAATGTGTCCTTTGATGAATGAAAAACGGCTGTTACTTTCTGGGTGACTCTCATATTTTGGAGTTTCACATATGGTGTAGGGCTCCCATTTTCACAGGAAGGGAGAGGTAAGTAAATGATGTAAGCAATTTGCAAAACTTGATAAGCCACCTTATTCTTCCTTTTAAGTGTCCGGTTAATCACTAATCTCAGAAGTGTTCCAGGAAGCTGGAGTAGATGCAGTAAATCCTGTGAACTGGTTTGGGTAGAAAGTATTGTATTAATGGACAGAGATCATGCTTTCGTAAGATCTCTATCATTCACACACAGCATCATGTCCCCAGGCGCTTCCAGTCTTTACAGGAAGATGCAATCCAGGACTGCTTATTATGTTTTCATTCAGATCTTATGTCTCTATAATATATCTAGCAGTAAAAGTCACATGTGAATCACTAGGGCTCCTGTTAGAATCATGAAAATGTTTTCATCTCGGGTTCACATATTCTTTATTTTAAAAAAAGTTAAAGGACAACTGTAGTGAGAAGAATATGGAGGGTTCCATTTTTATTTCCTTTTAAACAATACCAGTTTCCTGGCAGCCCTGCTTGTCTATTTGGCTGCAGTAGTGTCTAATCACACCAGAAACAGCTTGCAGCTAATCTTATCAGATCTGACAATAATGTCAGAAACACCTGATCTGCTGCATGCTTGTTCAGGGTTTATGGCTAAAACTATTAGAGGCAGAGGATCAGCAAGACAGTCAGACAATTGGTGTTGCTTAAAAGTAAATAAATATGGCAGCCTCCATATCCTTCTTGTTATAGTTAAGCAAAATCACAAGAAGAAGTCGGCACACCATCCACTCATTTATGGGTGCTTGACGAGGTGACATAGGCAGTGTCACATATCAAAGTCTAAAATTGCAAGGATCGTCAGCACACCATTAATCGAAAGCACATAAAATATATTGTGCCAGTTTCCACAAGATGGACCAACAATTGTTTCGGGGCCACGCAGGGTCCCCCTTTATCAAGGCATGTGGTTACATGGCATATTGTTATATTGTTACACTTACTCTTTATATATCCAACAAGTTACATAATACCCCACCCCAAATTAGTGACCTCAAAAGTGAATCATAGTGATTGACAGTTATAAACATCTGCTGTTATCTTAAAACTGCTCCTCATCTAATACATATACAGGTCCAAATCATAATAGAGTGCACTCAGTACTACTCTTGCCTTGTATCTTACCCCTTTGATCTGCCCCTGCTGTCCCAGGTGTTACCAGATGTCACCATTGTCCATATCATTCAAATTTAGTTCTGCCCCCCTGGCCGTTATGTCCACCACGACATGAGCAAACTCCCCAACCGAAAACCGCCGCTCACGGGCTCAGGGTGGAGTTTGGATAAGCTCCTTACCCCCGGGGCTTACTTCCTTGTCCTTCTCGCCGCCTCCGTATACGTCACGTTGTCACGTGTCCTGCCAGCCAATCATTGCAGACCATGCATCCAATGGGACGCATGGACTCTTTGATGTCATGGCGCTATGCGTACCAAGCATCATAATCTATGCGCCTCACGAGCGCGACGCTATGGTTACGCATCATGCGTACAGGAGGACGCATTGTTTAAGTCCAAAACTTACAGGACCTGCCCCCCTCACTTCGATACATTTTGCTTTGTCAGGGCAACCAATACACAGCTGTGCTCTATGTGCAAAATGCCATTAAACCAAATATATGCCCCCACAGCCAGATATTTGCCATGGAGACATACAAATGACATAAATTTGTGGACATTCAAGCCAGTGGGGGTGTTTTTTGGATTGGCATTAACTAATGCCTAAAACTGGTGTAAAAAGAAAAAACTTACCACCCGGTAGAGCAGGGGCCCTCTCAAAGGGGAAGAGCAGGCTCAAACCAAATTTATAAACCTGCAAAGAGAGAAGCAAAAAGAAAAAAGATACAAATGTCATTAAACCTCATCTCACCATGATAATTATAGTAATAACATCCTGCAAAAAAATGTTTTTGTTAAGATTTACATCAATATTCTCATTTCATCTTTCTTTTAAAAAACATGTTAAGGAGTTATTACTATTAAGACCTCTAGGGGCCAAAGTTCTCATTTCAAAAATCCAAAACGCCTCTCGCTGCAGGAGTCTTTTCTCCCAGTCCCCTCCTCTTTTGGGTCTTTTGACTTGTTCAATAACCACCCCTCTTAGTTGATGGGCCCTATGATTGTTTTCCACACAGTGGATTGCAACCGGCTTTGTGTAATCTAAGTTCTCATTTTTTTCTTTTGCTGCCCAAGCCACTCTTATACAAGGCAAGAGTAGTACTGAGTGCACTCTATTATGATTTGGACCTGTATATGTATTAGATGAGGAGCAGTTTTAAGATAACAGCAGATGTTTATAACTGTCAATCACTATGATTCACTTTTGAGGTCACTAATTTGGGGTGGGGTATTATATAACTTGTTGGATATATAAAGAGTAAGTGTAACAATATGTCATGTAACCACATGCCTTGATAAAGGGGGACCCTGCGTGGCCCCGAAACAATTGTTGGTCCATCTTGTGGAAACTGGCACAATAAATTTTATGTGCTTTCGATTAATGGTGTGCTGACGATCCTTGCAATTTTGTTCTTGTTACAGTTGTCCTTTAAGCTTTACTTATCTGGGGCTTCTTCCAGCCCCTAGAAGCGTATCTGACCCTGCACTGCAGTTAGGGTGACTAGCACCAGACAAAGTAGTCCAGCATAGTGGGACCTAGTCTAAAAGAATCTACCATGGAGTGGTGGCTGGGCTTATGATCCTATTGGCTTTTACTTTTTGCCAGCTGGATTAATGAAAGGACTCTTAACCACTTCAGCCTACAGTGTCGAAAATCGTATGCATCCGAGCAACGTTCACCTCCCATTCATTCGCCAATAACGTTATCGCTACTTATCACAATTAATTGATCTATATCTTATTTTTTCCGCCACTAATTAGGCTTTCTTTGGGTAGTACATTTTGCTAAGAATTTTTTTTTTAAATCCATTTTAACAGGAAGATTAAGAAAGAAATGGAAAAAATTCATTATTTCTCAGTTTTTGGCCATTATAGTTTAAAATTAATACATGCTACTGCAATTAAAACCCATGTATTTTATTTGCCCATTTGTCCCGCTTATTACACCGTTTAAATTACATCCCTATCACAATTTTATTCCCTATCACAACTATTAAGTCCCTACGTCCCTATCACAATTTATGGCGCCGATATTTTATTTAGAAGTAAAGGTGCATTTTTTCAATTTGCGTCCATCACGATTTACAAGCTTATAATTAAAAAAAAAATTATAAGACACTCTCTTGACATGTGAATTTAAAAAGTTAAGACAATCTTTGCAATAGAGGCTAGAGATGGTTGGCACCAGGTGCTGGCTGACCTTAGACTCAAAGCGTTCACTCCTTTTTCTTAGAGCTGTGCTCACAGTTGCTTGATCAGGTGTGTAGAAAAGAAGAAAAGATGGAGCACCAGCTCTGCTTATAAGGTTTATTGCGTACACTTTGGCAATACAGGCATACCAGTTTAAGGAATAGGTGTGGATACCGGCCTTTTTTTTTTTTCCGGTATCCACACCTATTCCTTAAACTGGTATGCCTGTATTGCCAAAGTGTACGCAATAAACCTTATAAGCAGAGCTGGTGCTCCATCTTTTCTTCTTTTCTACACACCTAAAAAGTTAAGACCCTTAGCTAACTATTTATGTAGTTTTTTTTTTTTTTATAATTTTATTTATTTATTTTTTAATTAAAAAATGTATTTGGGTAATTTTAGTTTGGGAGGTAAATAGCTAATTTTAGAAGTCATATAATGTAATTATTTATTAAAAAAAAATGTATGTGGGTGCAGTTTACTATTTTTATATTTTACAATACAGACCAAAAAGTCCTGGAGCTTACGATCACGCTACCAGGAAGCAGAAAGAGGCTGTAAATTTTTTGGGGGGACAAATACGGCGCTTTCTGATTAGAAAGCGTCGGTATTTCTGCGGGGGACTTAGATCGGTGAATGGGAATTATATTCCCATTCACTGATCGGAGGGGGGGGGGGGGGTATCGGGAGGCAGCGGGAGCGCGCCCGATTGCGCGCACCACGCAGCAGCAACAGCACAGTCTATCTGGACGGATATATCCGTCCAGATAGACTTAAGTGGTTAAAGAGACTCTGTAACAAAATTTTCATCCTTATTTCTTCTATCCTATAAGTTCCTATACCTGTTCTAATGTGCTCTGTCTAACTGCAGCCTTTCCTAATTGCACAGTGGCTGTATTATCTCTGTTATATGATCTAATCTTCTCTCCTTCTAATCTTCTCTCCTCTGTCAGCTCTGTCGGGCTGAGGCAGTCAGGCTGGAATGTGCTGTGCTGCTTGTGATTGGATAGAAGCTATACACACCCTCTCCAGGCCCCCTGCACACTCTGTATGACTCACACACTGAGCCTATCACTTGCTATGTCTTTTGTTTGTAAACACTGGATAAAAATGGCAATTACAAGCAAGGATTGCAGCAGGGAGTTGCAGAAACAGCACATAAGGGCCCAGGAGAACATAATGAATAGAATGGTATGCTTTTTATTGTAAGAATTTTAGAGTACAGATTCTCTTTAATACAGTATTTGGATTACCAATCATAATGACCCTAAAGTGCCAATTTGCAGCTCCAATTACTTGAATGGAAGCTGGGAAGCACATTAGCCCATCAGGAGTGAACTGTAGTCATGCAGCCAGGGCCAGAAAAATTGTCACACTTGATAGTTATCTGTGTCATGCTTTATACGATGAAACAGTGGGAATAATTCTCTAGTCCTTTCATTCATTAGCTATGAATTGCAAGTATGACTTATTGCTCTATATCAGTATATGGTCCTGAAACATAATGGTGTCCCTCTACTTGGAGACGTGTAAAGGAGTACACTGGATCTTACAGCCCACACGCAGACCTGCCAGCTTGCTGGACAAAGCTTAGGATAAAAACCACACTAAGGAGCGTCCAGGAGCTTGGGATTACGTCAACATACAATACTTTTTTCCACGCAACGGACCATTTCATCTAGCAGTAAAAGACCTGGACTGATTGATACCACAGCTAAGGTACTCTTTCTGATCATTTCTTTCGCTGGGAATACATTCGCTATTAGAGTATATTATTGAATACAAGATGGGTTACACTACACTACATTATACTACAGTACCGATTCAGGTTTTGCAGCATTAGAAGTTGTTGGAATTCATCTGTCTGTGATAATAACTGGACCTTCCTTGTCCTTGTGTGACCTTGACGCACCGTACCCTCCCTTTATTTTGCCAGAGGGGCCAAAACCTTAGCAGCACCCCTGATTTTTAACAGAAGATGAAACATTATCTCCTAGTAGAAAACTTAGGAGAAATAGTGGATTGAATTGGGGCCACAGGCCTATATGCAATTATTTTTTTCACCTAAGTTATCTCCTAGGAGATAAATTTCATCTTCTCTGTAAACTAAATTTTCGGCATTTTACAACTGAAAAAGTACCAAAAAGTTGGTGAAGGGGTACTATAAAAAATATTTTGAGCATTTTCTTGCTTGCTGGTGGTTTAATAAGTAGCATTTTATGACAGTGTATGAAAATATCACCTAGAAGTCTCTGGAGAAAAAGTTAATTGCATATGGGCCAATGTGTCTTTCCAAGGCCTGAGGCAATGCTTTGTTGGAATTGGGTGAGCAGGAGGCCATGAAGAACTGAAACTTAACATTGACTTTTTTGGATTGGGACTGTTAAACTTTGAGATATTCTGCAAGATGAATAATAAAATTTAGTATTTTTCTGGCATGGTGTTTGTTCTCTGTCATAACTTTGTACATCACCACTTGTATCTTTTTGTTACATTATAATGCAGAAAATTTTTTTTAAAGCTAATGGGACTTTTTTTTTTTTTCAAAAAAAAAAAAAAGAAACCAGATACTTTTCTAAGGTGAGGGAAGGCTCTGGGTCCTAATGAGCCTTCATTCTCCTCTCCTGGTGCAATCCCCCGCCGCAGGGGACTTTGGAAGTCTTCGGAAGCCTAGTCCTCCCAAAGACAGGTGGCTCCATACAGTACATGCACGAGAGAGGACGCTCGCGTGTATGCAGCATGGAGCAGCCCATCTTCGAGAGCACTCGGCTCCTAAAGACTTTCTGAAGTCACCTTCACCAGTGGAGAGAGCAGTATTTGACCAAATTATTCAAACTAGCTGACCCGCGGCGTAGCATATGCCGCATAAGAGGGTAGCAGGCAGGAAGGGGGTATTGGGCACAGCGGCGGGGAGGGGGGGTCGGACCCCCCTCACCTGGGTCCCCCATCTGCGCTCCCCCTCCAGCTTAAGCTCAGCAGCAGCCGCCACCGCTATTAGTAAGAGGCAGCGAGCGGGAATGACTCACCTCTCCCGCGTTCCAGCATGCGTTCCACTGTCGTCACTTCCTGCAATGCCGCCCACTGTATTGTAAGTGGACGGCATTGCTGAAAGTGAGGACAGTGGAACGCACGCTGGAATGCAGAAGAGGTGAGTCATCCCCACCCACTGCATCTTACTAATAGCAGCGGCTGCTGAACTTAAGCTAGAGGGGGAACGCAGATGGGGGACCCAGGTTAGGGATGGGGGTCCGACTCCCCTCCCCGCCGCTGTGCCCAATACCCCCATCCTGTCCACTACCCCCTCCAGTTCAGTGGCAAGTCTAGGACCGCCCCTGGGGGCAGGGCGCTACTTCTTCTTCTTGCTTGGACTGGCCCCTTCTTCTTGCTTGGACCGGCCCTGGGGGCAGCGGCCATATTTGTTTAAACTTTGCTCCGGAAACAAAGAAACTTCACGTGTTTTCCCTGAAAGGACATATTTTCACCTGACCTTAAGTATCCGTTTATTTCTTCCCTTTTTATTTTTATACTGCACTACTATTGTCTCCATAACTGTTGATTTTAATGATTTTCTGTATACTTGTATATTCATTATATTGCATTCATAATAAAAGACTTCTAAAAGTAATTTATTTGTTCAGTTACCCCTACTATTCAGCCACACACAGAAAGAATTCTAGCTTCTGAAGATTGCTACTGAGAATTGTTATTAGTCAGAACAGGGTGTGTTTTAACCATTCTATTTGCAGGTATTAGTATCAGGCAGATTGGTGCTTCTTTTCCCATCAAAAAGAGATGGTGACAGCCTAGTATTTTGTGTTTAATAGATCGCATGCCTCCCTCTGGTCTGCCTGCTGCCAAAATTCCAGCGGTTTCAGCTCATCGATTGAGTCCTCGAGATTGGATGGTCTGTGGGCTAAAACCGATTAGAAGGCATTGTGCGGTCCGGCCACTAGGGCACCTTCCTTCTCCTTAAAGAGACTCTGTAACAAAAATTGCATCCTGTTTTTTATCATCCTACAAGTTCCAAAACCTATTCTAATGTGCTCTGGCTTACTGCAGCACTTTCTACTATCACCATCTCTGTAATAAATCAGCTTATCTTTCCCCTGTCAGACTTGTCGTCCTGTGTCTGGAGGGCTGCCAAGTTCTTCAGTGTTGTGGTTCTGCTATGCACTCCCCCCTCCAGGCCCCTCTATGCACACGGCCTGTGTGTTATTTAGATTAGTACAGCTTCTCTCTTATCTTTTACAAGCTGGATAAATCGTCCTCTGAGCTGGCTGGGCTTTCACATACTGAGGAATTACAGACAAGGGCAGAGCTGTCTGCACTCTGCAGGAAGAAACAGCCTGTCACTTTAGTGGATGAGAGCTGCAGGGGGAAAGAAACACACAAATGATCTCTTGAGATTCAAAAGGAAGGCTGTATACAGCCTGCTTGTGTATGGATGTATTTTCTATGTGTAGAAATACTGTACATCAACCTACTTCCTGTTTTGGTGGCCATTTTGTTTGTTTATAAACAAACTTTTTAAAACTGTTTTAACCACTTTTAACCACTTGAGGACCGTAGGCTTTACCCCCCCCCTAAGGACCAGACCCCTTTTTTCCATTCAGACCACTGCAGCTTTCACGGTTTATTGCTCGCTCATACAACCTACCACCTAAATGAATTTTGGCTCCTTTTCTTGTCACTAATAAAGCTTTCTTTTAGTGCTATTTGATTGCTGATGCGATTTTTACTTTTTATTATATTCATCCAAAAAGACATGAATTTTTCAAAAAAATGATTTGTTTAACTTTCTGTGCTGACATTTTTCAAATAAAGTAAAATTTCTGTATACATGCAGCATGAAAAAATGTGGACAAAACATGTTTTTGATTAAAAAAAAACCCATTCAGCCTATATTTATTGGTTTGGGTAAAAGTTATAGCGTTTACAAAGTATGGTGCAAAAAGTGAATTTTCCCATTTTCAAGCATCTCTGACTTTTCTGACCACCTGTTATGTTTCATGAGGGGCTAGAATTCCAGGATAGTATAAATACCCCCCAAATGACCCCATTTTGAAAAGAAGACATCCCAAAGTATTCACTGAGAGGCATAGTGAGTTCATAGAAGATATTATTTTTTGTCACAAGTTAGCAGAAAATGACAGTTTGTGACAAGAAAAAAAAAAGTTTCCATTTCTGCCAACAAAAAAAAAAAAATGAAATTTGCCACGGACTCACTATGCTCCTTTCTGAATACCTTGAAGTGTCTACTTTCCAAAATGGGGTAATTTGTGGGGTGTGTTTACTGTCCTGGCATTTTGGGGGGTGCCTAATTGTAAGCACCCCTGTAAAGCCTAAAGGTGCTCATTGGACTTTGGGCCCCTTAGCGCAGTTAGGCTGCAAAAAAGTGCCACACGTGGTATTGCCGTACTCAGGAGAAGTAGTATAATGTGTTTTGGGGTGTATTTTTACACATACCCATGCTGGGTGGGAGAAATATCTCTGTAAATGACAATTGTTTGATTTTTTTTTTTTTACACACAATTGTCCATTTACAGAGATATTTCTCCCACTCAGCATGGGTATGTGTAAAAATACACCCCAAAACACATTATACTACTTCTCCTGAGTACGGCGATACCACGTGTGGCACTTTTTTGAACCCTAACTGCGCTAAGGGGCCCAAAGTCCAATGAGTACCTTTAGGATTTCACAGGTCATTTTTGTTTCAAGACTACTCCTCACGGTTTAGGGCCCCTAAAATGCCAGGGCAGTATAGGAACCCCACTAATGACCCCATTTTAGAAAGAAGACGCCCCAAGGTATTCCGTTAGGAGTATGGTGAGTTCATAGAAGATTTTATTTTTTGTCACAAGTTAGCGGAAATTGATTTTAATTGTTTTTTTTCACAAAGTGTCATTTTCCGCTAACTTGTGACAAAAAATAAAATCTTCTATGAATTCACCATACTCCTAACGGAATACCTTTGGGTGTCTTCTTTCTAGAATGCGGTCATTTGTGGGGTTCCTATACTGCCCTGGCATTTTAGGGGCCCTAAACCGTGAGGAGTAGTCTTGAAACCAAATGTCGCAAAATGACCTGTGAAATCCTAAATCAGAATCCTTTTATTTCGCCAAGCACGACTGGGTCGTGCCCGGAATTGGTTTTAGCAACAAAACAGGCACAAAAACAGAAAATTTGGCAATAGCATTGAATTGCAGCAGTAGAAAGACAGTGAGAAAAGGACAGTGCGAGATAAAGGCAGACATTGCATTGTTAGCCATAACAGTAACAGTGCAAAGAGAACAAAAGATAAGTAACAATGAGGGACAAAAAAGAACAGACTTTTTACATAAAATTAAAATAAATAAAATAAATGTACTCATTGGACTTTGGGCCCCTTAGCGTACTTAGGGTGTAAAAAAGTGCCACACGTGGTACCGCCATACTCAGGAGAAGTAGTATAATGTGTTTTGTGGTGTATTTTTACACATACCCATGCTGGGTGGGAGAAATACCTCTGTAAATGACAATTGTTTGATTTTTTTTTACACACAATTGTCCATTTACAGAGAGATCTCTCCCACCCAGCATGGGTATGTGTAAAAATACACCCCAAAACACATTATACTACGTCTCCTGAGTACGGCGATACCACGTGTGACACTTTTTTTGCAGCCTAGGTGCGCTAAGGGGCCCAACGTCCTATTCACAGGTCATTTTGAGGCATTTGTTTTCTAGACTACTCCTCACGGTTTAGGACCCCTAAAATTCCAGGGCAGTATAGGAACCCCACAAGTGACCCCATTTTAGAAAGAAGACACCCCAAGGTATTCTGTTAGGTGTATGGCGAGTTCATAGAAGATTTTATTTTTTGTCACAAGTTAGTGAAAAATGACACTTTGTGAAAAAAAAAAAAATCAATTTCCGCTAACTTTTGACAAAAAATAAAATCTTCTATGAACTCGTCATACACCTAACAGAATACCTTGGGGTGTCTTTTTTCTAAAATGGGGTCACTTGTGGGGTTCCTATACCGCCCTGGCATTTTACGGGCCCAAAACCGTGAGTAGTCTGGAAACCAAATGTCTCAAAATGACTGTTCATGGGGTATAAGCATCTGCAAATTTTGATGACAGGTGGTCTATGATGAGGGGGCGAATTTTGTGGAACCGGTCATAAGCAGGGTGGCCTTTTAGATGACAGGTTGTATTGGACCTGATCTGATGGATAGGAGTGCTAGGGGGGTGACAGGAGGTGATTGATGGGTGTCTCAGGGGGTGGTTAGAGGGGAAAATAGACGCAATCAATGCACTGGGGAGGTGATCGGAAGTGGGTCTGAGGGGGATCTGAGGGTTTGGCCGAGTGATCAGGAGCCCACACGGGGCAAATTAGGGCCTGATCTGATGGGTAGGTGTGCTAGGGGGTGACAGGAGGTGATTGATGGGTGTCTCAAGGTGTGATTAGAGGGGGGAATAGATGCAAGCAATGCACTGGCGAGGTGATCAGGGCTGGGGTCTGAGGGCAATCTGAGGGTGTGGGCGGGTGATTGAGTGCCCTAGTGGCAGATAGGGGTCTAATCTGATGGGTAGCAGTGACAGGGGGTGATTGATGGGTAATTAGTGGGTGTTTAGGGTAGAGAACAGATGTAAACAATGCATTTGGGAGGTGATCTGACATCGGATCTGCGGGCGATCTATTGGTGTGGGTGGGTGGGTGATCAGATTGCCCGCAAGGGGCAGGTTAGGGGCTGATTGATGGGTGGCAGTGACAGGGGGTGATTGATGGGTGGCAGTGACGGGGGTGATTGACAGGTGATCAGTGGGTTATTACAGGGAAGAACAGATGTAAATAATGCACTGGGGAATTGATAAGGGGGGGTCTAAGGGCAATCTGAGCGTGTAGGCGGGTGATTGGGTGCCCGCAAGGGGCAGATTAGGGTCTAATCTGATGGGTAACAGTGACAGGTGGTGATAGATAGGTAATTAGTGGGTGTTTAGGGTAGAGAACAGATGTAAACAATGCACTTGGGAGGTGATCTGACGTCGGATCTGCGGGCGATCTATTGGTGTGGGTGGGTGATCAGATTGCCCGCAAGGGGCAGGTTAGGGGCTGATTGATGGGTGGCAGTGACAGGCGGTGATTGATGGGTGATTGACAGGTGATCAGTGGGTTATTACAGGGGGGGATAGAGGCATACAGTACACAGGGGGGTGATCAGGAGGGAGCAGGGGGCAGTTTAGGGAATAATAAAAAATAGTGTCGACAGATAGTGACAGGGAGTGATTGATAGGTGATTAGGTGCAAACAGGGGTCTGGGGGGTGGACGGGGGGGGGGGGTCTGAGGGGTGCTGTGGGCGATCAGGGGGGGAATCAGTGTGCTTGGGTGCAGACTAGGGTGGCTGCAGCCTGACCTGGTGGTCCCTCGGACACTGGGATCACCAGGGCAGGAGGCAGCCTGTATAACAGGCTTTGTATACATTACAAAGCCTATTATACGCATGGATCGCCGGAGATTTGTATTCCTCTGCCCGCCGGCGCTGCTAAGTGGCCGGCAAGCTAGAGACTAAATCCCCGGCGGAGGATCGCGTCACGGATGACGCGATCGCTCTGCCCATGCCCGTACAAGGACGGCCGCCTCTGTGTATGCGGCGGTCCTTGCGGGATCCACTTTCCAGCCGCCCCTGTGCAGTGGGCGGTCGGCAAGTGGTTAATGCGGCGGGGGGTGGTGAAATTGTGACAGAGGATAATAGGAGATGTTCCCTAACGCACTGGTATGTTTACTTTTGTGCGATTTTAACAATACAGATTCTCTAAGTATCTAGGTGTTTTGTTTTTTTCAGCAGTTCCCATTTACTTTAAAAGAGTGAGTGTGTGTGAGTGTGTGTTGTACTTACAAATAAAATAGAATTTTTATTTTCTGTCTGCAATATTTCACTTCATGTTGTGGAAAAATGACAGCAATAACCTGTCCTTGTTCTCCATAATGACAAGTCAAATCTGCTTATAGTTCCATATTGCCAGGGACCACAAATGTGACAGTCTGAATGATTTTCATGAAATGTAATAACTGTTTTTCTGTCACTTTCCACATTCATATGGTCGCTGTATTAATTATTTGCCTTGGATATGGCCTTTGTGTACTTACGCTTGATTGCAGCAGTAATATTCCAGTTTTATGCTCTGCAGTAAACCACAAAGGCTCTAAAGTACAGATAACCTAAGAAAACTAATTTCCAAAATGAATGTCCTATTGGCATATACAGTGCCTGTCACCAGGTAAAAGGTTTCTGCTTTTTGAATTTAGAGTAAATAAATCATCCTCTGTAATTAGGTGATATCCCTGTCTTTTTTCACAGTGTTGCCCCACCTATACAATTTCAAGGTATTATTGTGGTTAAACAATGGATGTGATACCAAATACATAGAAGAGTATCACTGTACTGAGATGCTAACATTGTAGCTCCAGAATATTTATTTAGTTACACCGTAAACAGTGTAGTGTATACTGTACAAGAAAATACTTCTATTGAAGAATTTCGCACAAAGCTAAATACTAAGTGAATCTAAAATACTCACTAATCCATTATGCTAGGCTACAAAAAAATAAAATTATTAGTACCGTTTCAGCATTGAAGAAATGGATAGGTTAACGAATAGTGATGCGCTTCCAAATAGCCTGCTGTTTGTAGTCTTGATTTCAATTACGTCTTGCTGGCCGCGGTAGTGGGGGTGGGGTTAACATACCCATGTCACTGCTGATACAGTTCACATCACTCAAATGCTTCCTCCTTACAGGTCTGATGGAGGAAGCATTGGAGTGACGTGGGATGCTAGAGAACGAGACGTGGACTGCATCAGCTATGGGCGGCAACATGGTTAAGTTACGCCACCCCCATGACGTAATAGAAATTACGGTTATAAACTGCAGGCTATTCAGAAGCCCATTACTAAACAGATCCTACGTTATTTACAAGATCCATGCACACATGTCAATCTGCAATGGATCAATTTGATCCCTTGCAGTAAGGTGAATACAAATTTGAAACCTGTGCAATTTTTTACCGATAGCCAATTAAGCAGATGCCAAAGGAATCAATACAAGCCTATAAGAACGGACAGTGTCTGTTCTCACTGGAATGGTCACTGTTTATGTTCCTGCTCTACAGGGTTGCTCGGATAGTACTTTTTAAAATCCGGATTTTCAGATATCCGGATCCAAACTTTTAGATATCCGCATGAACGCGGATATCCGAACGCATTATCCGCGGATGTCCCACCTATTCGGATATCCGGAAGTGCCTTTCAAAATGCTTTAAAACCATTTCTAACCTTTACAAACACCTTCTAGCCTCTTACCCTCCTTCCTCCTCTGGAAGATCTTGTCTTCCCAGGATGTCAAAAGCACGCTCACATACATTAGCCAGGAATCGAACCCAGGTCAACTGCGTGGAGGGCAGCTATGCTCACCACTATACTACCAACACTACAGGCTGAAGCCAGGCTGTCTACCAACACTACAGGCTGGCCTGGGAAGGATGAAAATCTAGGTGGGCATGCAACCATTCCTGCTAACCTAAGGCTTACTTGCGTCTTACAACACATTGGCCTTAATTCACTAAGCTTTATCAAACACTTTATCGAACGATTGATTTTTTACCTCATGTGTAAAATCTAATTTCGAATTCACTAAGGTGTTATTTATCAAATATTTTACCGATAAAACGTTCAATAAATCAGTAACACCTTAGTGAATTCAAAATTAGATTTTACCCATGAGGTAAATTATCAAATGTTTGATAAAGCTTAGTGAATTGAGGCCATTGGCTTAAGACTTTACCAAATCTAATGCTCCAATATGGGGAAGCTTCTCTGATTGCTGTTTCGCTCTGCAGTCTGCTTACATTAGTATACAATCTTCAAGTTTAAGAAGAAGGGTACATTAGTTCCCGTCACAAAACACAAAAAGGCAAATGTGTCCCTGGGTGGGCTTGCACCACCAACCTTTCGGTTAACAGCCAAATGCACTAACCAATTGTGCCACAAGGACTGTGTATAGATCACAGCTGCTAAATGGCTATCTGGGGTTTTCTTCGGACAACTGTTGAACACAAAATGCAAGGCCATCCCTAGCAGGAAGGGTTGCACGGCCACCTAGCTTTTCATCCTTCCCACCCTTGCCCTGGAATCTTCCAGACTTCAAATTGTGCAGACAGGAGAAAGCAGACTGGCACTTGCAAAGTTCAAAGCATAAAAACAGCTTTATTTCATCCGGCTGTTAGATTTAAAACGTAAACTTTTGTAGACTCCCTGGCTTGAGCACGCTTTCTCTGGCATACAACTACCCTATCTGCTGCCTCAGAACTTCCACCATGAATGCTTGCTAATAATGCTGTCTGCCAGTTGCTGCTAAATTGCTGTAGGGCCTGTTTTGTTTTCTACATTTCTCAGCCTTCAAAATTGCGTGTGTGGTGTGTGTAAACTGCGCACAAGTATGAATCATCACCGCTTTAAAATCAATGAAGGTAAAATGGGCACACCAGTGGGCCAACACTTCTGTGAACCAGGACACAGCATGCAAGATCTAAAAGTACTTGTTCTTAAAGGTAACTTCAAAAATGATCAATCAAGAAAAATTTCTGAGTACAAATTTATGAAAATGTTCAAGACATTAACAGAAGGTTTAAATTGTGGAACAGGATTCATGACACCTTATGTAACAATTGATTTGGCTTCATGATCTCCAGAAACCTGCTGGATTTCATGTATGGTTGCACTAACTCACTGGCTCCAGCCTGCTGATCACCTGACACCTAACGGATAAACAGTAACCAGCACAACTGTCATCTTTGTGTTTACCATTTATCTGCATCAGTGTTTTACTTCAGCTAACATCTGGAAATATGCCTGAAGAAGGGGACTAGATCCCAGAAAGCTTGCATCATTCAACTATTAGTTAGCCATTAAAAAGGTATTTTTTACAAAACGTTTTTTTTTTCTACCCATGTACTTTGTTCCACAAATTTTATGTTGCTCATACTTCTGCAAGATTTTATTGTAATGAAAAAAAAATAAAATAAATAAAAAGCCGAAAACAAAAATGTAATGACTTTTTTTAATGAAATATAAATACTATTTGTTTCCAATTCTAACAAAATGCCATCATTTGTGTTTTCTAGCATAATTACATTCTTATTAAATGAGTTTTACAACGGCTTTAACCATTTCACCGACACCATCATGAATCTCATGGAGAGGACTATTGGACATGAAGGCGCAGGTGGTAACCAGTTTATTCTTTGTGTCCACGTGGGCTTCATTGACCTGCTTGTTGACATGTGTACAGCCAAGTTGTTTAATAGCTCCAGCTGTTTCAGCATATGGCCACCTGTGGAATCAACATAAGGCAAGGTTAGAATGATAGATGTTATGCAGTAGATTTGAAGCACTATATATATATATATATATTCAGAATATATGAGCCTATATGCAATTCAATTTTTCTCCTGAGTTTTTTTCCCTAGGAGATAATCCTACCAAATAAGAGACAAGTGTCCCTGCGTACACTGTCTGTCCCTGGGTCCGTGCTTTTTTGTCACTGCGCGCATGTGCGCAGCACGGACCATTGGGACAGGAGGATGGGGCCAGTCAGCCGGGCAGGTGTGTGCGCAGGCGGATGGGTACACACGCATGTGGCGGAAATACACTAGAGCCTGTGGCTAGTAATTCATATTCTCTTTAAAGTGAATGGGAACCAAAAAAAAAAAAAAAAAAAAAAAAAAAAAAAAAAAAAACCCCGAGATAGATACTTACCCAAGGAGAGGGAAGGCTCTGGGTCCTATAGAGCCTTCCGGCTCCTCTCGTGGTCCCGTCGTTCCAGTGCTGGCTCGCCCGGGAGCAGTATTTGACTAGCCGAAGGAGGCTTCAGAAGTCTTCAGGGAGCCCTAGTGCTCCTGAAGAAGGGTGGCCCTGTACTGCGCAAACGCGCTCACACCTGTGCAGTATGGAGGGGGGGGGGGGGGGGGGGAAGCCAGCACAGGATAGAGAACACCGAGAGAGGAGACGGAAGTCTCTATACACCCTAGAGCTTTCCTTCTCCTTAGTGAACCTCCGGACTAAAAATCGACTCAGCAGCACTGAAAAGGCCTGGTGTTTCTTTAACAGTTTCACAGCATCATTTTTTATTTTACATTTTGAATTTCACATTTGAAGCCTAGCGTGTGCAGCTGTGAGGAGTTATCAGGACACAGGACAGTTGAAACTGTCTCCTGCTCCTTGTCACCTCCTTTCAACCAAAAAGATGGCTGCCCCCATGAATCACAAACATTTGCCTGTTCTTTTAAAACAGGGTGGGTAAAAAAAATAAAAAAAAATAAATTATATTACCTATCTATTCTAACAACTTAATGTAACTTAATGACAGTATGTTTGTTTAGGCTGAAGTTCCCCTTTAAGTATTTGCTTCATTTTTTTCAAATGCGGTTCCCATTCACTTTAAAATAACTTTAATTGAAAAAGTACAGTAATTGAAAAAGTACTATCAAAATGATTGAGTATTTTTTTTTGCTTGCTGGTGTCTTAAAAGGCATTTTGACACTGAAAATATCACCTGGGGGGGGGGGGGTTATAATGTTTTTAAGGCACTCATTCCTGAAAAAAAATGCCTGCTGGTTGTTGTCTTCAGGGTCCATGCCATTTCATGTTCAGCCCCTTTTGAGTATTTTTGTGGTCTGGCAGGAGAACCTGCAGCCAGGCAGGAGTGCATTTGAACTAGGCATGCCCGAGTTCCAAACAGCGTCGCGTACAAACTTTATTTTTGCAATACGCTTCCGCGCACGTGATCGCATCGGCCATAGGAAGTGATCATCACTTCCTGCTTGGCCGGCTGCCAGTATTACCGCGTTAGTACACAAAGGCCTGTTTTTAGCAGTGCAGCCCCAGGGCCGCATCGCACCACTGCTGATCTGCAGTGTAAAACCGGTCTAAAGCTTATGACATTTACAGTATTGTATAATGCAGCTTGCAGACAGACTTTTTTTCTACATAGTCTGAGATGAACAAATGAAAGTCTGGAAAAAAAAAAACCACACTAACCAATGGTTGTCAGAATGTAAATCACTCATTCAGTTACATACTTTTCACACTCTGTATCACAGCCAACGGTGACTTCACAACCAGGAATGAGTTTTGCGGCCAGAACAGGGGATATGCAGCATAAACCAATAGGCTTCTTGGCAGCATGGAAGGCTTTGATAGTGTCCTCAACGGCTTTTAAAACTGAGCAGTCCTTGCCTTGCACAGCCCAAGTAGACAGGTTTTTAGCAACTCCAAAACCACCTGAAGAAAAAAAAAAATATATACCGTATATTCAGTCTCCTCAGCTGCAAACAAACAATTTCTACTATGCAGCAGTCCGTTATTAACTTCCTATTTGCTCCTGGCTAATATCCACCCGACTACCAGCAACAGCTCTGTTATAGTCAAGTGTATGTGTATAATTGAACAGTAAAAAACACATATACTAAGGAGGAGAATCTGGCTTAAATTAAAAACCAATGGAGCTATGCAATTAGACCTTTTCAAAAAAGGTACGGTATATAGTCAAACTTTCATTCAATATAAGATGAAACATATTTCCACAATTTTAAATACATTTAACAGGGAGGTAATATAGCCTCTATCACTGAATCCTAGTGCACATGATGTGAACTGGCCAGAACTTTTACCCCCTTCAATGTAGTATGAGAGCCATACCTACAGTCTATTCTATGGAGCTGAACTCCCCATCAGATAGAAATCTTTGCAAGATGCTGCAAAATGCATTCATAGTCTATGAGATCCTCATACACACCTTGTTTAAAATTTATCTGCAGATCAAAATCTGCAGATCTGAAGATCCATCCTGGTGGATCTGATCTGCAGATATCATAGACTACGAATGCATGTTGGAGAAACAGATCTGTTGCAGAAACAGAGCATCTGCGTGTGCAACATCTGGCAAAGATTTCTATCTGATGGGGAGTTCAGCTCCATAGAACAGACTGTAGGTATGGCTCTCATACTACATGAAGGGTGGTAAGATTGGTCTGTGATCTTTCAGTTTCCAAAGACTATGGTCTGATCATGTGTGTATGCACCCTTAGGCAGCTTTGGAGACAGAAGGGAAGAAGCTTCTGTACTGGAGATAAGCGGAGAAATGAGTGACACAGAGAGTGTGAGTGTGAGTGTGAGTGTGAGTGTGAGTGTGAGTGTGAGTGTGAGTGTGAGTGTGAGTGTGAGTGTGAGTGTGAGTGTGAGTGTGAGTGTGAGTGTGAGTGTGAGTGTGAGTGTGAGTGTGAGTGTGAGTGTGTTAAGGGAGTCATCTAGCTACCTATACTGGAGGGAAGGGGGGGGGGTCATTTGGCTACGTATACTAGATGGAAGGGGGGGCGCGCTGGTGACAATGGGGTAGGGCGGTAAAGAGAAGATCCGGCCCTGAGGACACCTGAACTGAGGGGGATGTGGAGGCTGCCCTACTTCCTGTTCACCACTTAAGCCTGCCACCAATTAGGCTTTCTTTGGGTGATACATTTAAGAATTATTTTACTCTAAATCCATTTTAACTAGAATATTAAGACGGACATGGAAAAATATATATCTATATATCTATTTTTGGCCATTATAGTTTGAAATCAATACATGGTACCATAAATACCGTAATGAGATGAGAACACATATGGCATTACATTAGCAAGAGCTTTTGAAATCACATAGGTTTAGAAAAAGCTCTTGTAGTGTGAACCAGCCCCTCGGTACATACGATGCAATTTTCTGTCAGAAAACTGCATCGTGTGTACCTAGCATTAGAGTTGGATCATCAACAGGAATCTGGTATTGTTTGAAAGGAAGCAAAAATATCCCTCTCAGTTCAGTTATCCTTTAAAACTATTAAATATTGCAGAGAGAAGGTCTCCCTCTATGTTAGAGTTCCTCTGCATCTCTGCCACACTATAAGCACTTTGTGATTGATTAGCGCTTTTTTTTTAAAAAAACAAACAAAAAAACCTCCCATTCACTTTTATCAAAATCGTGGTAAAAATCGCCACGATCGCATACACAAAAAATTGCAGCGATTTTTATGAAAGTTAATGGGAGCAATTTTTAAAAAGCGCTCAGAAAGCACTAAATCACAAGTGCTCGGAATAGCGTTATAGTGTAGCTGAGCCCTAACTCTTAATTGCAACTAGTGACAAAATCCTTCAGGGAACAATGCATATAAAGGAAAGCATACCAACAATTATGAGAAGAGACAGCCCTATTCTCTTTTCCTGTGCTTTTAGGTATTTATTTTATAAATAGTAAGAAAAGCATTGCAGATTTTTAACAACAAGTGTATATTTGTACTGTACCTGGTATGATGAGAGCATCAAATTCACTAACTTTTAGATCACTGAGGTCCTTGATGTCTCCCCTTGCAATGCGAGCACTCTCCTGAAGCACATTGCGTTTCTCCTCGGTGGGCTCTCCTTTTGTATGGTCCACCACATGCATCTGGTCTACGTTTGGAGCAAAGATGACATACTGCAGGAGGGAAAGACAGACATTTACTATAAGCCCTCTTTCACATTTGGACGTTGCGTTTTTAGGGGACGTTAAGGTCGCATAACATCCCCTAACGCAACGCATGGTGATGGTATTAAGGAGGACGCTACATAGAGCTGCGTTAAACGGCTCTTGGTGAGCCTTTTTTGTCCTACAGACCGCGGAGACCATGTGATCGGAACACTCCGCATCACGTGGTCCCGCCAGCCAATCAGCGGCCGCTCCAGGAAGTAAACACTGCAGTGTAGTGAATAATAATTAGCCATGTGGCTAGCCGCAATAGCGGACTCTCCCCTCCACAAAACAAGAAAGAAAAAAAAATTACTGAGCATGTGCAAACAGTCTAACGTGCCTAAAACCGCTTAAAACGCGCGACATGCTGCACTCTCATACAACGTCCAGCGTTACACTGTAACGCAACGTGGGCACTGAACAGCCCATTGATTTTTTATTACTGCGAGTTGGGCTGCGTTACAGGCTGCTGTAACGTCAGCCTGTAACGTCCCACTGTGAAAGCAGCCTTAATGCATCTTGGTTTATGCAGTTCAGACATAAAAAAAAAAAAAAAAAAAACCAAGACATTTAACCACCTGAGCGGTCTGGACGAGCTCAGCTCGTCCAACAACGCCGGAGGCTGCCGCTCAGGCCCTGCTGGGCCGATTTTAATGAAATAAAAAGCAGCACACGCAGCCGGCACTTTGCCAGCCGCGTGTGCTACCTGATCGCCGCCGCAGCGCGGCGATCCGCCGCGTGCAGCGGCGAAAGAGGGTCCCCCCAGCCGCCCGAGCCCAGCGTAGCCGGAACAAACAGTTCCGGCCAGCGCTAAGGGCTGGATCGGAGGCGGCTGACGTCAGGACGTCGGCTGACGTCACTCCGCTCGTCGCCATGGCGACGAGGTAAGCGAAACACGGAAGGCCGCTCGTTGCGGCCTTCCGTGTTACTTCTGGCCGCCGGAGGCGATCAAAAGAACGCATCCGGAACGCCCTCTAGTGGGCTTTCATGCAGCCAACTTTCAGTTGGCTGCATGGAATAGTTTTTTTTTTTTTTTATTTAAAAAAAACCCTCCCGCAGCCGCCCTGGCGATCTTATCAGAACGCCAGGGTGGTTAAAAGGGACTCCGAGCTCAACTTAAAAATGAAAATAGTACTCACCCAGGGCTTTCTAGAGCCCACTGCTGGTCGGGAGGTCCCACGACGGCGTCCTGGCTCCTCCCCTAGTCCCCGCTCCGGAATGGCTGCCCGGCGGCACTCGGCAGAGTGTCGGGCTCCTTCTTCCGCGTATGACGTCACCACGCTGGCCACCTCGTGTCATCACCGTGGCCGGCGTGAAAGTACTGCGCATGTGCGATTAAAGCCGTGGTGACGTCAGCCGCGTCATACGCGGAAGAAGGAGCCCGACACTCGCCCGAGTATCGCCGGGCAGCCATTCCCGATCGGGGACTAGGAGAGGAGCCAGGATGCTGTCGTGGGACCTCCCGACCAGCACTGGGCTGGAGAAAGCCCCGGGTGAGTACCATTTTCATTTTTAAGTTGAGCTCATTGTCCCTTTAAGAAAATCAGGACACCAAGAAAAACAATACATCTCAAATGTACCATATGCTGCAAAACTTCACCCACATCTTATGTCCCATTTATTGTCCAACGCTGCAGAATATGTTGGCACAAAATTATTATTATTATTATTATTATTATTATTATTATTATTATTATTATTAACACAGCGGTAAAGCAAAAGATATGTTTAGCATGGCTGTCAGGACAACTAAAAGGCGAGAAAAGCTGGAGCATGGATTAACAAACATGGATTTCTCTTGGAAAAAAAAAAAAATTTAAAAAAAATAAAGAGCATTGTTTAACCCACTTTGCATTATGATTATTTCTGGATGTTAGGGTCTAAAAGCAGTGCAATTTTTTTTTTCACCCTTTCAAACCCTAAAACCTGCGGAAAAAAAATAAATCCATCATGCTGCCAGGGAAATCTGCACCAGTTTTAAAATTACTCACCTCCCTGGCTCCAGCTCTGCAGTTATGCCTCCATCCTCCGGGAGGAGTTGCAACTCTAAAGTGAAATTGCCGGCTGTCATGAAGACAGCCAGCGATCTCACCAGGAGGAAGCAAAGCCCCAGAGGAGAGGAAGAAGAATGGCGGCCGACGTCGGAATCCCCCAGGAGGTATGTAGCAATGCCCGCTGCACACTATACTCTGCATACAGCCTCCGGCAGCTACCCTGAGCAGAGGTCGGGATTACCGCTCTTATCTGTGGTTTTCCGCCCCGACCCTGGCTCGGGATTACCGCCAAGGAGGTTAAGAAAATGTAAGAGGAAACCTCAAACAAACTCCTGAGTGAGAATGAATTGTAATATTATCCCAATCAATGTTAGAAAACATCCTGGTAGAAACTGATTGTTTAAATCAATGTAAAACATAATCAGCGCCAACCGGTAAGTAAAAATGACCGCTGCTGAGAGAGAACAGTGTCAAAAGTTCAAATACGTAATGTCAATGGTAAAACAGTGCTGGTTTCCACGATCATAAAAAGGATTAAGAATGACGTCAAATCACCAAACGGTGTCCAAAGCTGTCCCAAAACGTGTTCACCATCAGCAATATAGGAAATGAGGCTTACCAGATACTAGCAACCAACATTATAAGGCTACATATAGGCTCAAGACACTTCCCATGGCGGTTGTAATCAAAAGGAACATCAAGAGGCTGATCATTTACTTGATCCTCCCCCGTTTGTAATGGTATGGTGCCAGGTGTGGCTAATTAAGATGAAATATTAATCTGTACAGACTGAGGTCCACCTTTATGATTGACTTGTGGTGGGGTTCCCTTTTAGGATCAGTTTGAGCTGGATGATCATTTTTAGCCATTTCAGCTGAGAATCTAGGATGTGTCTCTGTATAGAAAACCAAATCAGTCTCCAAATTGTTGTCCTGAAGATTAATTAAAGCGGAATATAACCCTGCATTTCAACTTTGCTCTAAAATATTATTTACAGCATATTATATGCAAAAATCTTTTTTTTTTTTTACTAGACCAGCATTGGAAGGGTTAAACACAGAGGTTTAAAGTTCCGTGGAGAGATATGCAGAAGTTCAGATTGCTACATTCTATTTAGTTGAATGTATCTATTGATAAATGTTACACACTCTTTGGCTGTCCTCCAGCTCCTCAGTCAGAGAGAGTGAGTTACATTCAACACTTAGATACATTTATGTAAACAAAATGTATCTATTTCAGCTTCGGATGCGTCTGCAGAAATCTCCAGGAACTTTAAAGCCTTGTGTAACGCTTCCAATGCTGGTCTAGTAAAAAACAAAAAAAAAAAAACCTGTAAATAATGTTTTAGAGCAAAGTTGAAATGCAGGGTTATATTCCGCTTTAATGATCATTAAAGGGGGACATAAATGTACTGGATGCCTATTTAACAGATAGCAGATGGACAACTATTTAAAGGACTGAAGCAAGAGGGATATGGAGGCTGCCAGATTTATGTCCTTTTAAGCAATACCAGTTGCCTGGCAGCCCTGCTGATCCTTTGCCTCTAATGATTTTAGCCATAGCCTCTGAACAAGCATCAGGTGTTTGACATATTTGGCATGATTCACAAAGCTTTTTCACCTGTTTTCACCTTATCTATGTTACTTTTTTAAGCTCCAAAGGGCAGAACTATAATATAATTAAGGCAAGAAAAGTAATATTGAAATGAAGTTAATCAGGAACAACTTACTTTGAGTGATTATTTTGCTTGTAAATGTACTGAAAGGTTATTTTTTTGTAATCAATTTAGGTGATAAGTAATTTTTGAGAGGTTTTGTGAATAGAGTCCATTGTCATATATGAAAAGATTAGCTGCATGTTTGTTTCTGGTGTGATTCAGACACTACTGCAGCCAAATGGATCAGCAGGGCTGCCTGGTAACGGATATTGTTTAACAGGAAATAAATATGGAAGCCTCCATATTCTTCTCACTTCAGTTGTCCTTTGATAGCAGAAGTGCAGCATGGTGGTCATTACATAATGTAACACATTTAACAGCTTACAGACAATAATAATAATGCAATGTGTTCTCTGTACAATAAACTTGTCTCATATTACCTGAACCCCCGCCCTGCTTAGATGCACCAGCACAGCAGATGCCTCGTGGATCTCACTGCCGTCATACACTCCACAGCCGGAGAGGATCACTGCTACTTTCTTGGACATGCTGAACACAAGTGAGGAGGAATACAGTCACAAAATGTGTAATGTTTCTGTCAGAGAGGCAAAGGCTGCTCTGTGCTCTCTATGAACTGTGCTGGAAGATGACACAGGGGACTGCTGAGAGGAAGGGAAGTCTCCAGGCCTTTTATGCAGACTTGCAGAGCGATAGGCTGTGGTGTGTCAGGGGCAGAGCCTGCTGACAAGGAAGTGTATACTGCACTTCCTCTATAATTATTTAACTAGTTCAACACTTGGGATTTTCCCATGTAGTCTTAGGCCTCCTTTCCATGAACTGTTGAGCTGTGTGCTCAGCAAGCAGTTACAGGGCAGCAGTAAGCAGTTATCATGCAGCAACAAGCAGTTACAAGGCAGCAGTGATCAGTTGAGAGAGTTTGAGAGGCATTTCACTGCCTATCAGCGGTCCATGGAAAGGAGGCCTTAAAAAAGAAAGTTTCACAGCTTGTTTAATCACAGTAATTAATAGATTTTATCTGCAAACATTTTGACTGTTAACAATAAAACTATCATCTGCAACGGGAAATAAGTGGATAACAATAGGCAGATAACAATAAAATATGAGGTACCTTAACCCTACAAGTGTCATGGAAAACAGAGGAACACAGTATAGCAAAAAGTGGGCATGGTAAAATAATGAAAGTACAACAAAAAGTAGTATTGTAAAATAATGAGCTTCATTAACATAAAAGTAACAAAAGTATGGTAACCTGGGCCAGGGCCGGTTTAAGCAACAATGGGGCCCCAGGGCAAAATAAACCTGGGGGGCCCCCCCCAACATATACCCCGGAACAAAAATCGGCATTAGGGGACCTTTTTTGCAGCTGGTATAGTCAGGGTGTGAAGTCCCAATCGGTCAGAGCTCCACATTCTGGCTATCCCAGCCTGCATGGGGGACAAGGGGTTAAAAAGTTTCAGGAGGGGGGACCCCACATAATTTTTTTTTTTTTTAATTCCCACACTCTAAACATAAAAAAAAAAAATGGGAAAATAGGAAAAAATGCCAGGGATCTTCATACAGCCATATTGCGGCTGTATAGCGATCCCTGGCCAAAGCGCTGTGGCTGCGTATAGACCCCCTGGAAACCCCATCAGGAAATTTATTGCGCTTTTGTTTGATGCATGTAAAATTACACTACCGTTAGGTTTGCTACTAAAAGTGACATTTACCTCATTTAAAACTATACTTTTTTCCTTCTAAACTTTAAAATCGATTTTCTCAAAAACTATAAGGTGTTTTTGAAAAATAGTTTTTTCCTCTTATTCCTAATGATCTCCTTAACATATCCTGCAAATTTAGGGTTTCTAGCATTTAGGGCTGGAACCCACAGGAGCGCTTTTGGCAGCGTTTTGGCAGCACTGCGATACGCTAGCAGTTTGCCAAAACGCTGGGCTAATGTTAATGGATGGGGCAACTTCCACAGGAGCGTTTGCGTTTCCCAGAAACGCAAACGCAGGACCTGCAGCATTTTGGGAGCGTTAGCGCTTCAATGTAAAGTATTGAAACGCTAGCAGAAACGCTCAGCAAAACCTAAACTGAGCGGTTTTGCTAGCGTTTTGCGGTTAAGCACACTGTAACAAAATGAAAAATAATTCGCAGGACCAATCAGGATAAAAACGCAAAACGCAAAACGCTAGGCACCCGCTGGGGAAAAAAATACAATGTTGCAAAACACGACCAAAAACGCGCATGAATCCGCTTGCAAACCGCTCAGACAAAACGCTAGCGGTTGCGTTTTGCGTTTGCGGTTTTCAGTGGGTTCCAGGCCTCAAGGTGGATTTGCTATTAACCATTAAAGTCAGCAGGTTTTTAAATGTGTTTGTTTGTTTTTTTTCCTTTGAAACTTTAAAATCGATTTTCTCAAAAACTATAAGGCCGATTTGAAAAAATGTTTTTTCCTCTTGTAGCCACTGGAGGCCCCTACAAGCTCTGGGGCCCTGGGGCAGCTGCCTCCTTTGCCTTAATGGTAGCGCCGGCCCTGACCTGGGCTTCCCGAAAAACCTTGGGTGAGGTTTCTCTGATTAAAAAAAAATAAATTCTTATCTTAACAGCCATATGTGACATAATAAAATAGACTATGCAGACACTATGAGTACATGGAGGACTATTCTCCACAACAGCTACTTCTAGATTGTAATGAATCAAGTACCCCCAAAAGAAATTATTATGCAGCATATGTCTCCTGATAACATAATTATGCAGCGAGCAGGCTCGTACTGACCCACCAAACTGCCAATGTTTCCATCGGTGGGCCCCGCCTCCTGGCTCCTGGGGGCCCCAAAGCAGGCACAGCGCAGGAAGGGGGGAAATTGGGCACACAGAGCGGCGGGGAGGGGGGGAAGCTCCCCCCCCCCCTCACCTAGGGGCCCCACCTTCCGCGCTCCCCCTCCCTCCAAAATTGCAGCCAGCGGCAGCCAGCAGGGAATAGCTTTACCGGCATGACATGAGAGGAGATCCATAGCTCTGCTGGCTGGTCTCCGTCTCCTGCAATGCACTGACCAATCACGCTCTCACAGTACTTCCTGTGAGAGCATGATTGGTCAGTGCATTGCAGGAGACGGAGACCAGCCAGCGGCACTCAGAGCTATGGATCTCCTCTCATGTCATGCCGGTAAGCTATTCCCCGCTCGCTGCCACTGGCTGCAATTTTGGAGGGAGGGGGAGTGCGGAAGGGGGGGCCCCTAGGTGAGGGAGGGGGGGAAACTTTCCCCCCTCCCCGCTGCTCTGTGTGCCCACTGTCCCCCTACCAAGCTGGGGGAGAACTTAGACCTGGCTGCCTACATAAATGGGGACACCTGTGACCTGCCTACCTAAACTGGGGGAGGGTGGCTCCAGCTGAGGGAGGGGGGGAGGCTTCCCCCCTCTCCCCGCCACTCTGTGCCCACTGCACCCCCTTCCAGCATGGGGGCCCCCACTAACTGGAACCTGCCTTTATGGGGATTTCTGCCGCCAATCTAATTGTATTTTGTGGGGATATCTGCTGCCAAACTGATTGTATTTTGTGGAGATATCTGCTGCCAATCTAACTGCATTTTGTGGGGATATCTGCCGCCAATCTAATTGCATTTTGTAGGGATATCTGCCACCAATCTGATTGTATTTTGTTGGTAAATCTGCCGCCAATTTGATTGCATTTTGTGGGGATATCTGCCGCCAATCTATTTGCATTGTGTGGGGATATCTGCTGCCAATTTTATTGCATTTTGTGGGGATATCTGCCACCAATCTAATTGCATTTTGTGGGGATATCTGCCACCAATCTGATTGTATTTTGTTGGGAAATCTGCCTCCAGTTTGATTGCATTTTGTGGGGATAGCTGCAGCCAATCTAATTGCATTTTGTGGGGATATCTGCCGCCAATCTAATTGCATTTTGTGGGGATATCTGCCACCAATCTAATTGCATTTTGTGGGGATATCTGCCGCCAATTTCATTGCATTTTGTGGGGATATCTGCCGCCAATCTAATTGCATTTTGTGGGGATATCTGCCACCAATCTGATTGTATTTTCTTGGGAAATCTGCCACCAATTTCATTGCATTATGTGGGGATATCTGCCGCCAATCTATTTGCATTTTGTGGGGATATCTGCTGCCAATTTGATTGCATTTTGTCGGAAAATCTGCTGCCATTTGACTACTTGATGAATTATCATGAGGCATGTAACTACTTGATTATTTTATCTAAAATATATCTGGTCAGACCTAATCTCTGTGAATAACACCGCTACTAATTTTATGGTTTTTTTTTAAAAGTCTGCCCATGACCCATCATGACCATGCCCATGTTGCAGTGCGTGGTGACACCCATCTATTTCGTGCCGCAAATCATGCAAAATGTCTTGAGTACATGTATATGTGAGCCCAAAATGGGGGGTGGGGGGATGGGGTCAGGCTGAAACTTCCTCGGTGGGCCCTTAGTGTCCCAGTCTGACCCTGGCAGCAAGAGCACCCTGATTAAATAGTTGGACCTCATGTGTCACCCAATAACATAATTAAGCATCAATTGTGCTCCAATTACATAATTTTTGCAGGTGTTTTTGTCCCCCCACATAACACAATTATGCGGTATTAGTGCCCCAATAACACAATTATATGGCATGTATCAGTCATATGATGCAATTGTGTCGCATAAGCCCCCAATAACAATAATATGCAGCATATGTCCCATAGTAACACAAACAGCCATATGAGACTTATATGATTGAGGCTACTTTCACACTGGGATGTTGCGTTTTGATGCAACATTAACCACTTCACCACTGAGGGGTTTTACCCCCTGAGCACCAGAGCAATTTTCACCTTTCAGCGCTCCTTCCATTCATTCGTCTATAACTTTATTATTACTTATCGCAATGAAATGAACTATATCTTGTTTTTTTCGCCACCAATTAGGCTTTCTTTAGGTGGGACATTATGCCAAGAATTATTTTTTTCTAAATGTGTTTTAATGGGAAAATAGGAAAAATGTGGGGAAAAAAATAATTATTTTTCAGTTTTCGGCCATTATAGTTTTTAAATAATGCATGCTACTGTAATTAAAACCCATGAAACGTATTTGCCCTTTTGTCCCGGTTATAAAACCATTTAAATTATGTCCCTATCACAATGTTTGGCGCCAATATTTTATTTGGAAATAAAGGTGCATTTTTTTCAGTTTTGCGTCCATCCCTAATTACAAGCCCATAGTTTATAAAGTAACAGTGTTATACCCTCTTGACATAAATATTTAAAAAGTTCAGTCCCTAAGGTAACTATTTATGTATTTTTTTTTAATTGTAAATTTTTTAATTTTTTTTTAATTACAAAAAAAAAAAAAATGGGGAGTGTGGGAGGTAATGAGTTAATTTTATGTGTAAAAGTCATTTATTTGTATGTGAAAAATGTGTAGGGTGTAGTTTACTATTTGGCCACAAGATGGCCACAGTAACTTTTTGTTTTAATGCGACCTCCAAGCTTCCTTCCGGAAGCTTGGAGGAAGTATAATGAGCATGGACACGTGAGTTTTTTCTCACAATGATCGCGCTGCCCATAGGAGAGCAGCTGATCATTGCGGGGCTTAGATCAACGAACGGGAATGGATTTTCCCGTTCATTGATCTCTGGGCGAGCGGGCGGCGGCGGTTTTACTAGCGGCGGGCGGCGTGTTTACGAGCGGGAGCGTGGGCAGCGTCGGGAACGCGGAAAGTACGTGTTTCTCCGTCCCTGGTTTTTAAAGGATGGAAAAAGGGGCGGAGAAATACGTACGCGCGGGGGTAAAGTGGTTAAAGTTGCATGGCAAACTAACAACGCAACGTCCCAAAAATGTCAAAACGCAACTCTATGTCCTGTTATCGTTGCATACAGTAGGCATACAGGCAATGAAAAGTATGCTTCCGGGTCATTACTGAGCATGTGCAAACAGTCCACTGCAGTTAATAACGTGTATAACGCACAGCATGCAGCACTTTCCAATAATGCTACACGTTACACACAAACGCAACATGTGCACTGTGAATGTTGCACAGACTTAGTATTGCTTTGCGTTAGTCCACATTAAAACTTTTTCTAACGTGCGACTTTAACGTCGCACTGTGAAAGAGGCCTAAAATAGATTAGATAAAGACTATAGATGTATGTACAATACTGCTCTCCATAACAGCCACTTTTAAAATCTTAGACTATAATTAATTATGTCCCTTAAAGTACCCCTGCACGAGGTTTTGAACAATATACCTTTTAGATGTTATTTTATTTTATTCTACTGTGACATGTCCCAGCACGATCCTCTTCCCTCTCTATCCCCCGCTGCACCGAGTCTTTTGGATTGGGCTAGGATGAAGTGTCCATTCTTCCTCCTCTCTGCCCGTCCTTAGCTCTGCGACTCCTGCACTCGCCACTTATAGTTCCTGATGTCAGTACTGCACACAGCGCGCAGGAGAGCAGCCCTGTGTGCGGGCTTGTGATAAAGGAAGTGAGAATTATAGTGTACTAATATACACTATCGTTCTGACTTCAATTATCACAAGCCCGCACACAGCGCTGCTCCCCTGCGCGCTGTGTGCGGTACTGTCATCAGGAACTATAAGCGGGGAGTGCAGGGGGCGGAGCCAAGTACAGGCAGAGAGGAGGAAGAATGGACACTTCCTCCCAGCCTGTAATCAATGTTCTGCTCAAGTCGAAGATTTCGACTGAGCAGAACAGGGGACAGGGGGCGCTGAAGGGGGAGCAAGGTGTTGTGAGGCATGTCACAACACATGAAGCTAAACAGGATTTATAAGTATATCATTTTTAACCCACTTCAGGGGTACTTTAAGGAAACCCAAAGCGAAACAAAACAAAAAAAAAGTTTAACTTACCTGGGGTTACTACCGGTCCCCTGCAGCTGCCCTGTGCCCATGCCGGTACAAACCGCTCTGCTGGTCCCCCGCAGCGTCTGTTTCGTTTTTGGCGACTAAGACAGTCGATGACCACTCGAGAAAATTGTACTGCCAGTAGAATCCCGAGATAAGTTAAACACATGGGTTCATTTTTAATAACATAATTATATAGAATATGTCTCCTGTTTAAATACTTATGAAGCATGTGACACCCTGATTACATAGCTAGACCTCATGTCTCCCCCAATAATGGCATCAGGTGCCTCCCAGTAACAAACATGCAGATGTTTTTGTCCCCCACATAACACAATTGTGTGGTATTACACAATAACGCAGCATGTGTCCTTCAATAACACTATTACGTAACCAGGGCCGGATTTGTACTCTTTACCACCCTAGGCCACTGTCACCAGCCGCCCCCCTTCAGTACCCCTTCCCTCTAGTAATGGTAGCCTGATGACCCCCCCCCCCCCCCCAGTATAGGTAGCCAGATGACTCCTCCCCCCTTTCCCTCCAGTATAGGTAGCCGGATGACTCCATTAATGCCTCCTTTCCCCCACACCCCACCTTTCAGTATGCATAGCCAGCTCACCTTCACACCTCGTCTCCACTGCAGAAGCTTCCTCTTCCTTTCCATCTCCAATGCTGCCCAAGTCCATAGCCGCCGGCCACAATGCAAACGTGCACAGAGAGCAATGTGGCCGCTGTACAGGCAGCTAGCTGCAGAGTTCCACGGTCAGGTACTCGCCTGATCTCCCTGTATTGCACCATTTGCAAGCTTGCAAATGCTGCACCAGTTTAGCCTGCTGCTTTGGTGCCCTTCCTGCTGTGGTGCCCTAGGCCCTGTATGTAACATGTGTCCTACAATAACATAATTAGGCTGCAAGAAGGAGGGCAACAATGTTTGAAGCAGCCCCTGCAACTGCAGAGTGGCCCCATGTGCTCCCTCCTCCAATACTCTTTCTTTAAATCAAGTGTGACTGTGCCCACATTTGTTATGGAAGAGGGGGATCATGATAGACACCCGCGTTATATGACCCCTGGCAGTTGGGCCCACAGATGACACTAAG
This sequence comes from Hyperolius riggenbachi, assembly GCF_040937935.1. NCBI lineage: Eukaryota > Metazoa > Chordata > Amphibia > Anura > Hyperoliidae > Hyperolius > Hyperolius riggenbachi. Next base: position 149,641,658 of record NC_090653.1, on the reverse strand, counting down.
GGGAGAAAGTAAAGTGGTGTGACGGTTGTGGGGACCCCATCAAAGTTTTACTGGAAGAGCCCTATAGTTTGTAGCTATGCCACTGGCTGCAAGTGTCCTCCAATAAGATGTAAGGCCTGGAACCCACTGAAATCAGCAAACGCAAAACGCAACCGCTAGCGTTTTATCTGAGCGGTTTGCAAGCGGATTCATGCGCGTTTTTGGTCGTGTTTTGCAACATTGTATTTTTTTGCCCAGCGGGTGCGTAGCGTTTTGCGTTTTTATCCTGATTGGTCCTGTGAATTATTTTTCATTTTGTTACAATGTGCTGAACCGCAAAACGCTAGCAAAACCGCTCAGTTTAGGTTTTGCTGAGCGTTTCTGCTAGCGTTTCAATACTTTACATTGAAGCGCTACGCTCCCAAAATGCTGCAGGTCCTGCGTTTGCGTTTCTGGGAAACGCAAACGCTCCTGTGGAAGTTGCCCCATCCATTAACATTAGCCCAGCGTTTTGGCAAACTGCTAGCATATCGCAGTGCTGCCAAACCGCTGCCAAAAGCGCTCCTGTGGGTTCCAGCCCTTAAACAGTATGTGTTCCCCCAGTAACATAATTCTTCAGCATTTGTCTCACAATATAAGTATTATATACTGTGTGTCCACCAATAACATAATTATGGAAAAGGTGTCCCAGAAAATTGTCTCACCATAAACCCCATTTCCTCCCCCAATTCGCCACCCTTCCTCCTCTGCCCTCTTCTGGCTCATCTTGTTTCCTCCTCCCCGCTGCTGGCTATTGGTTTATTCTCCCCCTCTGAGCTGCTTCTTCAGTGCCCTGTGCACAGAAGAAATTAAGATTAAGTGGGCTGTGGGGAGAAATTGTGACACAGCAGCTTGGCCCCCAAAGGTTACAAGGCTTTTGTGCAGCTAAGGAGGCCAATATCCACCCATAGCAACAGCACAAAAGAATGGCTGACTCTTGCCAATCTTTTGCCATTCTTTTGTGCTGTTGCTATTTATCTTGCTGACATGGTGCATGCGAGAATCCATATGAATTAATATTATTTATCTATGTGTGCTTTTCAGCATAATCTATTTGGTTACTTTATGCCTTAGTTCCCTATTTCTTTTGTTGTTGTTCTCAATATCCACCCATGATCTGAGGAGGTCGGCATATTAGACAATATTTTCTTTAACTTTTCTCTCAGCCAACAATCTTGCACATTATTTTAGTAGTGGTAGGCCTCTTTCACAGTAGGATGTTGCGTTTTGTTGCGATGTTAAAGTCGCAGCGCAAATTACAACGCAATGCCCCCAAAAAGTCGCACCACAACTTAATGCCCCGTTACAGTCGCATACAGTAGAGCATACAGGCAATGAAAAGTATGTTACCAAGTCATTACTGAGCATGTGCAAACAGTCCAACGCAGCTAATAACGTGTATAACGCACTGCATGCAGTACTTTCACTTAATGTGCAGCGTTAGTCACCAACACATGTGCACTGTGAATGGGGCATTGATTTTTCATTGCAATTAGTTATTCTGCGTTAACCCCCTTGGCGGTATGAAAAATACCGCCAGGGGGCAGCGCAGCAGTTTTTTTTTTTTTTAAATCATGTAGCGAGCCCAGGGCTCGCTACATGATAGCCGCTGCTCAGCGGCATCCCCCCAGCCCCGCCGATCGCCTCCGGCGATAGGCGATCAGGAAATCCCGTTCAAAGAACGGGATTTCCTGGAGGGCTTCCCCCGTCGCCATGGCGACGGGGCGGGATGACGTCGCCGACGTCAGCGACGTCGGGACGTCATTGGGAGACCCGATCCACCCCTTGGCGCTGCCTGGCACTGATTGGCCAGGCAGCGCAGGGGTCTGGGGGAGGGGCCGCGCGCCGCACCGGATAGTGGCGATCGGGCGCGCGGCGGCGGCAATCGGGGTGCTGGCGCAGCTAGCAAAGTGCTAGCTGCGTCCAGCAAAAAAAAAAATATTTAAATCGGCCCAGCAGGGCCTGAGCGGCACCCTCCGGCGGCTTACCCCGTGTCACACACGGGGTTACCGCTAAGGAGGTTAAATGTTGTTTTAACGTGCGACTTTAACGTCGCACTGTGAAAGAGGCCTTAAACGCTAATGGGATCTCAGTGGGAGATTCTTTTGCCTATGAGACAAGCTGGTGTACCTTATAAAATCAGTTTTGAAATAACCTTTTATGTCTCTTTAACCTCCTTGCCGGTCTATTTCCCGCTGGCAAGGAGGCAGCGCAGCACTTTTTTTTTTTCTTCTTCAAATCACGTAGCGAGCCCAGGGCTCGCTACATGATAGCCGCTGAGCGGCGGCATCCCCCTACCCACTCCGATCGCCTTCGGCGATCAGAGTAAGCAGGAAATCCCATTCAGAACGGGATTTCCTGCAGGGCTTCCCCGGTCGCCATGGCGACGGGGCGGGATGACGTCACCGACGTCATGGACGTCATAGGTAATCCCGATCCACCCCTCAGCGCTGCCTGGCACTGATTGGTGAGGCTGCGCAGGAGTCTGGGGGGGGGGGGAGGCGGCTCGGCGCGGCGGGTAGTGGCGGCGATCGCGTACTACACGCAGCTAGCAAAGTGCTAGCTGCGTGTAGGAAAAAAAAATTATGCAAATCGGCCCAGCGGGGCCTGAGAAATCCTCCTGCGCAGGTTACCCCGAGCTGAGCTCAGGATAACCGGCAAGGAGGTTAAGCAATGTATAAAGTCCTCCATCAGCTGGAAGTAGAAGACAGTACAACCGAGTACCAGTTTATGCTTCCCAACACTTACAAAAATGATTCCATTTTAGATAACACTGTACAATGTTCTGTACATTTTCTTCCCCATGAGCATGAGTGATCTCTATCAATATGAGGCTTCCTGCAAGAAGTCCCTGTCTGGACGCCATCTGCATGAAGTTTTTGGTCGCATTGAGGGCTCGTTTCCACTATAGCGAATCCGCATGCGGGCACTGCATGCGGATTCGCATACTTAATGTTAGTGGATGGGGCTGTTTCCACGTGTGCGGCGGCGGCGGCGTTTTTCGGTGCGGGGAAAATCTGCACGACAGGGTCGTGCAGATTCGCGTGCGGCAGGAATGCGGGCGAATCGCCGCTAATGTATTCAATAGGGAAATCGCATGCGGCTTTGTCATGCGGATTTCCCCGCGATTTCGCATGCGATTTCGCATGAAAGCCAATGGAACTTAACACAGGCAGTGACATGGTTGAATTCGCATGGCTCCTTGCCATGCGAAATCGCATGCAAAATCGCGGGTAAATCTGCATGCGGAAACGCAGCCGCATGCGATTTCTTCAGCGGTGGAATCCAGGCGATTCCGCACCGCTACAGTGGAAACAAGCCCTCACAGTGCCACGTTGTGGAGCTGCGTTATACAGTCTTATAAAGCAGCTTACCGCATTGCAATGCTAATCCTATAGGTGTTCACAGTGCTACGTTGTGGAGCTGCGATATACAGTCTTATAAAGCAGCTTACCGCATTGCAATGCTAATCCTATAGGTGTTCACAGTGCCACGTTGTGGAGCTGCGATATACAGTCTTATAAAGCAGCTTACCGCATTGCAATGCTAATCCTATAGGTGTTCACAGTGCCACGTTGTGGAGCTGCGTTATACAGTCTTATAAAGCAGCTTACCGCATTGCAATGCTAATCCTATAGGTGTTCACAGTGCGACGTTAACGTCGCGTTGAAAAATGTAGAGTTCTGGTAACTCACTGCTTGCAGTACGTTACCTCTAAACGCAGACGCGGTGGAACTTTAACGTTGCATTAAAACGCAAAGTAAAAGCCAGGCCAGAACCACTGGTATAGTGATCATATAGCTTATAACTTTATGGTCCCTGGCTTTTAGCATCAAATAATTGATTTGCATAATTGGGAGTGATACATCATGGGAAACCATACTTGCTCACTTAAAGCTGAATTATTGCATATACCTTCTGTTTTTAGATGGCACAATTATATGTAGCAGACAGTTCCTGGTGAACTTAATAAATGTACTTTGTATTGTGCTGGGAAAAATGTGTGTCAGCACTACATAAATATGTAAATTAAATGAATGAAACACCTATAAATAAAAGCTTTGTCATGCGGATTTCCCCGCGATTTCGCATGCGATTTCGCATGAAAGCCAATGGAACTTAACACAGGCAGTGACATGGTTGAATTCGCATGGCTCCTTGCCATGCGAAATCGCATGCGAAATCGCGGGTAAATCTGCATGCGGAAACGCAGCCGCATGCGATTTCTTCAGCGGTGGAATCCAGGCGATTCCGCACCGCTACAGTGGAAACAAGCCCTCACAGTGCCACGTTGTGGAGCTGCGTTATACAGTCTTATAAAGCAGATTACCGCATTGCAATGCTAATCCTATAGGTGTTCACAGTGCTACGTTGTGGAGCTGCGATATACAGTCTTATAAAGCAGCTTACCGCATTGCAATGCTAATCCTATAGGTGTTCACAGTGCCACGTTGTGGAGCTGCGATATACAGTCTTATAAAGCAGCTTACCGCATTGCAATGCTAATCCTATAGGTGTTCACAGTGCCACGTTGTGGAGCTGCGTTATACAGTCTTATAAAGCAGCTTACCGCATTGCAATGCTAATCCTATAGGTGTTCACAGTGCGACGTTAACGTCGCGTTGAAAAATGTAGAGTTCTGGTAACTCACTGCTTGCAGTACGTTACCTCTAAACGCAGACGCGGTGGAACTTTAACGTTGCATTAAAACGCAAAGTAAAAGCCAGGCCAGAACCACTGGTATAGTGATCATATAGCTTATAACTTTATGGTCCCTGGCTTTTAGCATCAAATAATGGATTTGCATAATTGGGAGTGATACATCATGGGAAACCATACTTGCTCACTTAAAGCTGAATTATTGCATATACCTTCTGTTTTTAGATGGCACAATTATATGTAGCAGACAGTTCCTGGTGAACTTAATAAATGTACTTTGTATTGTGCTGGGAAAAATGTGTGTCAGCACTACATAAATATGTAAATTAAATGAATGAAACACCTATAAATAAAAGCTATATTTTATAGATGTTGCTGACTATTACAGGTACTTCAAGTTTGATATGGGGCAATATTGTTTTGTAATACTTATTATTACTATAATGCATTTCCAGTATATAGCACTGACACATTTTCTACAAAACCTTATACCTCGCTGAGGGCTTGTTCACACTCAGGGCCCATTCACACTTGAGAGTTTTGCCGGCGATTTCGGCAAAACGCTCAACCGCTAGCGCTTTTCAAAGCGCTAGGGTAATAAAAGTCTATGGGCCCGTTCTCATTTGGGCGATTTGCGCTAATATTCGCAAATCGCCCAAAAACACAAACGTGTAGCCTGCACCATTTTCAGGCGATTTCCCGGCGATCACGTTTCAGTGCTATAGAAGCGCAAAACACGATCGCTAAAAAAATCGGCAGGTGTGAATGGTGATTTTTTTGGGGCGTTAATCGCCAAAAAACGCTAGAGCGAAATGCTAGCAAAATCGCTAGCGTTTTGCGATCAGCAAGTGTGAATGGGCCCTCAGGGCGCTTTCGGGATTTTTTAAAGCGCCGGTAATTTTGAAAATTGCCCTAAAAGCACTTGTGCAATGATTCCCTATGAGAGGGTTTACATCTGAGCGATTTGATTATGATCCACTCACCAAAGCGCTGCCTGTACCATTTTCAGGCGATTTGCCTATAATGGCAGGTATAGGGAAATCGCAGAACACTTGAAAAAGTTCTGTATAGCGATTTCCAGAGCGCTTTTAAGAATAAATACTTTGTATTTATTATTTCCTGGGTCAAAGAGTTTACTTCCTGACTGACGTCGGGTTGGGGGCGCTTAAAAAAAATCGCCAATAAAACGTTGACGTCAGCAATTTATGATCTGTACAAGGCCGAAAGCCTGGTACACACTTTCAATTATGATTGACCAATCACTAACCATTTTTACCACATCCATGTAGAATTAAAGTTTACCTACAGTGTGCTTATAGCATTCAATATCTGTTGATCCTCATACTACGTAAAGGTTGTAAACTTGGTCAGTGAATGGCCAATCATAGTTTCAAGTGTTTACTTGGCTTTAGTGAGGGTCACAATTTCAAACCCTTCAAAGGCCTGGTGCACACCAAAAACCGCTAGCAGATCCGCAAAATGCTAGCAGATTTTGAAACGCTTTTTCTTCTTTTTCTGTAGCGTTTCAGCTAGCGTTTTGCGGTTTTGTGAAGCGTTTTTGGTGTAGCAGATTTCACATATTGTTACAGTAAAGCTGTTACTGAACAGCTTCTGTAACAAAAACGCCGGCAAAACCACTCTGAGGGCTGGTGCACACCAAAACCCGCTAGCAGATCCGCAAAACGCTAGCAGATTTTTAAACGCTTTTTTTTATTTTTATGAGGCGTTTTGCTAGCGTTTTGCGGATTGCTGCTGCGGTTTTCAGTATAGTAGATTTCATATATTGTTACAGTAAAGCTGTTACTGAACAGCTTCTGTAACAAAAACGCCTGCAAAACCGCTCTGAAGTGCCGTTTTTCAGAGCGGTTTGCGTTTTTCCTATACTTAACATTGAGGCAGAAACGCATCCGCAATCCAAAAAATGCCTCACCCAGGCATTTTTCGTTTCTGCAAAACGCCTGCCGCTCTGGTGTGCACCACCCCATTGAGATACATTGACCAAGCAGATCCGCAGCCGCAAGCGGATCTGAAAACGCCCAAAAAGCCGCTCGGTGTGCACCAGCCCTGAACAGACGTTTTTCAGAGCGGTTTGCGTTTTTCCTATACTTAACATTGAGGTAGAAACGCATCCGCAATCCAAAAAATGCCTCACCCCGGGAGTATGCGTTTCTGCAAAACGCCTTCCGTTCTGGTGTGCACCAGCCCATTGAAATACATTACCGCAAGCGTATCCGCAGCCGCAAGCGGATCGCAAAACGCAGCCGAACCGCTCTGGTGTGCACTAGGCCAAAGAGCCAATTTTCAGGGAATCAATTAACAAACCAGTACGTTTTTTGGAAAATGGGAGGAAATCCATTTCCTTTCATTTCCATGGCAGCATTACTACGGGGTTAATCCTGCCCCTTTAACCCCTGCAGGACGTGTCAGTATAAATTCTAAGACCTGCCCCCATGAAGGTGCTTTTTTTTTTCCCTGTCCTCCTGCAGGACTGTCGTTTTTTTGGGGTTTTGTATAAATGCTAGAGTTATTTATTTTAGTTATTTTTTTCCTCTTTTTCGTTTTCATGTTTTTGCCCTACCTGCTGTTATCTTGACAGCCAGCCACGCTAGTTTCTCCAGGCGTGAAGCCCTCGCTGTTTGGTTTTAAATAAACCTAGGCGAGCGGTATCCCCTCTTTCTGGCTGGTCTTTCTGGGGATCTTATTTGTCGGCAGCCGCGCTGTAAATCAGCGCCTATCTGGATTGGGCAGCAGAGGTGTGCGGAGGATGCGCTCCACGCCGGAGCGCTGGATGTGCCGGCGGAAGTGACGTTGGGTGTCGCTCTGTCCGGTGGGCGGGGCAGAGGAACTTCTTAGGTCGGGGAGAAGACGCCGACCAGCGCCATAATGGAGCCTCAATCCGCCGTTTGCAGCCGCTGCAGCTGACCGCCTCGCACAGCGCAGCCAGCGCACATCGCAGAACCCGGCAGACCCTAGTACAACTCAAGGTATACCTCCCTAGGGAGGTTATGTTCAATCTACACAGACATCTGTAACTCTTTTATGGGGATTGTGTTGTGACTCTATCTTGCCCCTTCCTTGCAGGCAAGATCTTGAAAGAGAGCAGATGGGATAGTTATTGGTCGTCTTGAAGACATCCACTCAGGCTTTGGAAATGTATGCAAATTTATTTTATCTTTTTGTTTCTCTCTCTCTTCTCATCTGGTCTCAGTATAATCACAGATACACTTATGGTATCCTATCTTTCAGTTGAAGCTGTGATCTAATTAGAAAGATGGAGGAGTCCTCTGCTGCCCAAAAAACAGACCAGCCAAATCGTAATAGGTAGGGCACGGATTTGTTTGTTTTTGAAAGTAGTTACTTTTGTTTATTTTTGATTTTCACGGAGACCTGAATAGATTAACAGAAATAATTATTTCTGTTTCTTTTCATACAGTCTCTCACAACCAGAAGATAATCCTTCCACCTCCGGTAAAGCTCCCTCCTCAAGATCAAGCAAATCACATAGAGATCCCAAGTCCCATTCACAACAACCCAGGGCAAAACCATGCTGGGCATGTGGACAGCAACCTATGCCAGGAAAATTAGTTTGTGTGGATTGTTTTTACTCCATCCCTATGGAGGAGGAACCTGTACAAGATATAACTGCAGTAGTTAAAGAGATAGTTCAGCAATCATTAGCAGAACAGGCTACATCTTCAGTTTCCTATAATATGCAGCAGGCAGACCTGGATCAAGGAGAGGACGCTGACACACCAGAGGAGGAGGATGGGTTAGCGGTTGGCTTTGATCTCTCACTAGTAACACCTTTTGTGAAGTGGGTTCGCGAGGCGATCCAGTGGGAAGATTTGGAAGAACCCCCTACAAAGAAACGCTTCTTTCCACACCTTAAAAAGAAGCCTGTAATGTTTCCAGTGATGGAGGAAATTTCTGAACTCATATTAGACGAATGGGCGAAGCCCGAGAGGAAAGTGTCCATGGGCAATCGCTTTTCAAAACTATATCCTATGGAAGGGGACATTATCACGCAGCTAGATACCCCCCCCCCCCCACACACACACACACAGTGGACGCATCTGCTATACGCCTGGCTAAACACATCACACTGCCATTGGAGGACGCGGTTTCATTTAAAGAGCCCCTTGAAAGGAAGGTAGATAATGATCTTACTAAAATTTATTCTTCTATTGGTGGGGTGTGTAAGCCAGCCATAGCCCTCACTTCTGTTTCCAGAGCGCTAAGGACCTGGACTGACAACCTAGACGGTGCAATTAGATCAAATGTGGACAGGAAAACTCTTTCCCTGGCATTGGAGGAATTCCGTCTAGCTGCTGACTTCATCAGTGAAGCCGCAATTGATGTCATCAGGGGTATTTCTAAAGGAATGTTGCTAACAGTGACAGCAAAGCGAGCTCTATGGCTGAGGCCCTGGAATGCTGATCAGAACTCCAAGTCATCCTGGTGTAAAATTCCCTATGATGGCAAGAACTTGTTCGGCAACAAAATGGATACAGCCATATCCAGAGTCACTGGGGGGAGGTCAGGGCTACTTCCCCAGGACAGACGACAAAGGAAGCAACGGCCTGGCGAAAGAAGGCCGTTTCAAAGTAGATCAAAAGACTATAGAGCATCTAACCGGCGGCAGTCTTTTCGGAAAAATTGGCAAGGAACCCAATCCTCATTATCAAAGTTCAACAGACAAAAGAACTCTAGTTCATCCAACCAACCTACAAAGACCTTCTGAGGAAATGCCCGCCCAGCTGGAGCCGGTGGGGGGTCGACTCCAGGACATTGTAAAGCTGTGGGCGGAGAATATTTCAGACCCATGGGTCATAAATACACTAAGGTGGGGACACTCATGGACATTCAAGGAAGAACCCCCTGCGGCATATTTCAGAGAGACCAATATTCCCAAGACATCGCACAAAGCAGAGGTCCTAGAAAGATATGTACAGGAACTCCTACAAAAGAAAGCAATTGTAGAAGTGCAATTATCGGAGAGATTCAACGGAATATACTCCCTTCTATTTTTTTGTGACGAAAAAATCGGGACAGTTAAGACCAGTTCTCGACCTACGTTTCTTAAACAAACATATCGCACAAGACAGGTTAAAAATTGAATCTTTACAGACCATACTACCTTCAATACAGCTAGAGGACTGGTTACTATCGGTAGACTTAGCCGACGCGTACCTACACATACCGATCCACAAGTCATTCCAAAGATATCTACGATTCGCTGTGGGCAAAAGGCATTACCAATTCCAGGTGTTGCCATTCGGCATATGTACCGCTCCCCGGACTTTCACAAAGATACTGATTACGCTCATAGCGCTTCTTCGACAGAAGGGGGTCCATGTGCATCACTACTTGGACGACATCCTTCTAGTAGCACCCACAAGAACCTTACTACTGCAGCACAGGTCCCAACTTCTACACACGTTGAGCAAGTTCGGCTGGTTAATAAACTGGGAGAAGAGCAAACTTCAGCCCACGCAGAAGATCATTTTTCTAGGAGCGGAACTGGACACAATCCAGAATGCGGTCAGCCTACCACAGGACAAGCTAGAATCAATAGTTTGCAGGACCATGGATATGCAAAGAAGAGCACATCTCTCGGCAAGAGACTGCCTCGCAATGATCGGAACTTTCGCGGCCACTATTCCGACGGTGAGGTGGGCCAGGTGGAACATGAGAGGGTTCCAGAAAGGTTTCTTAGATCAATGGAATGGCTTAGATTACCAGCAAAGCATCAGCCTGTTGCCAGAGATGAAGGAAGAACTCTACTGGTGGAGGAACAAAACAAATTTACGGAACCATCACAACTTACTGATGGAGGTACCTCTTGTCATAACAACAGATGCGAGCTGTTGGGGCAGGGGAGCACATACAGACCGACAATATGCCCAAGGAAGATGGAAAGTGGAGGATTCTCAGCTTCCAGCCAATGTCCTGGAGATGCGGGCAGCCTACAAAGCTCTCATAGCTTTCGCCGAAATAATCAGGGGCAAAGGAGTACTGCTCAAGATGGACAACACTACTGCAATAGCATACTTTCAGAGTAGGGGTACTCGGAGTCATACCCTGTTGACAGAGTTGGAGCCAATTATGAACTGGGCGCAGAAATATCTATTATATCTACATGCCATCCATATTCCTGGGGTGAGGAACGTAACGGCGGACTCCTTGAGCCGCCGGTGGCTGGACAGCAAGGAATGGAGCCTCAAGGAGGAGATCTTTCATCTAATTTGCAGCACTTGGGGGAAACCTCAAGTAGACCTGATGGCAACTCCCGAGAACACCAAATGTCCTCAGTTCTTTTCACGGTACAAGTTTCCGGAAGCGATAGCATGGGATGCACTGTCAAACCCATGGCCTTTCAAGATGGCATATATCTACCCACCAGCGCAGATGATTCACAGGGTGTTGAGGAAGATACAACAGGAGAAAATAGTAGTACTAGCAGTACTCCCTTACTGGCCTCGCAGGCCTTGGTTCCCACTCCTACAGAAGTTGTCGACATCACCACCAATTCTACTCCCCTGCCCGAGGATCTCCTATCGCAGAACGGTATGTTACACCCACACCCGCAACTGCTCCGTTTAACGGTGTGGAGACTGAAAGGAACAGATAAACCTCGTTAGGATGCTCAGCTGAAGTGGTAGAAACACTGTTGAAAGCGCGTAAGTCCTCTACGAATTCTGCGTATCACAGGACATGGAATCGTCTCCTGGAGCAAAGACACATAGCATTGAACTCGGTCCAAGTAACTACAGTATTGGAGTTCCTTCAAGCAGGGCTTAACCTAGGTTTGAGCCTTAGCACGTTGAAGACATAAGTATCAGCAATATCGGCCCTAACACATAAACGATGGGCCCTAGAGCCACTCCTGATACAGTTTATGCAAGCTACCACAAAGCTAAGACCTCCAAAGAAGGTTTGGTACCCACAGTGGAGTCTGCCATTAGTACTAAAGGGAATTATAAAGGAACCATTTGAGCCGTTACCAGACTGCAGTCTATTTAACCTAACCTTGAAGGTCGTCTTTCTAACAGCCATAACTTCAGCAAGGAGAATCTCAGAGCTGCAAGCTTTAAGTTGTGAGGCCCCTCATACACAATTCTTTCCAGATAGGGTGTCTCTGAGACCAATTGACCAGTTTGTGCCTAAAGTCGCCACTTCGTACCATTTCAACCAGGAATGGAACCTACCTGCTTTCCAAGATCCAAGTCTGGACAAACCGGAATCCCTTAATATTCCAGAACTACTGAAAAAGTATATAGAAATCACTAAGGACATAATGAAAACGAAGAGACTATTCGTTATTCCGACTGGCTACAAGAAAGGGGAACCAGCAACCACAAGAACTATTGCCAATTGGTTGGTGAGAACTATTAGAATGTCTTACAGGAACATGGGTGAAGAACCACCGGTGGAGATCTCAGCGCACTCGACGAGATCCATCGCAGCTTCATGGGCGGCGTACACAAGGGTCTCTCCGGAAGTCATCTGTAGAGCCGCCAACTGGTCTTCAGTAAACACTTTTATATCCCATTATAAAATAGACCCAGGAGCGCCAGTTCGGCAAGGAGATACTTTCCGCTGTGAAAGTGAATGTAACCTTATCTAAAGTATAAATATGTCGAGTGGAGTAACTTGGCATAGCCCTATGTATTCAAACATTGTATTAAAGTCTACTAGCAGCAAAAGACCTGTTGTCCCTCCCTTATTTCTTGTATATTTAAAATCCCCGTAGTAATGCTGCCATGGAAATGAAAGTAAAACGGAAAATTGAATACTTACCTACCGGTAATTTTCCTTTCCTTTCAATGTCCATGGCAGCATACGGAGCGCCCACCCGGTAGCTACAGTTTTAAGGGGGGGACTATCAAAAAAAGCACCTTCATGGGGGCAGGTCTTAGAATTTATACTGACACGTTCTGCAGGGGTTAAAGGGGCGGGATTAACCCCGTAGTAATGCTGCCATGGACATTGAAAGGAAAATTACCGGTAGGTAAGTATTCAATTTTCCGTTTTGAGCACAAAGAGGTAACAACATGCAATTCAGATGATGTCCTGACATGGTTTTCACTCTAGGGCTCGATTCACCAAGCGGTGCTAACCCAGTTATCACGCCTAAAGGACTTTAGGCGTGATGACCTCTTCACCACTGAGTTAGCACCGTTTTTGCCTGCACTTCGCGCGAAGTTATCGCGCGCAAAGTTTTGCGCGCGCACCCGCACAGGCGCGCGCGCAAAGTCCCATAGGGTTTAATGGGCGCATCGCGCGAAGTGCGGGGCGCTTCGCGCGCACGCACGCGGGAGCGCGCGCAAAACTTTACGCGCGGAAACTTCGCGCGAAGCCCTTCTTATCATGCCTAAAGTGACTTTAGGCGTGAAGAGGGCCTTTTCACCACGGTGCTAACACTTTGCACCGCTTGGTGAATCGAGCCCCAGGACTCCAGTACTGCAAGGATAGCTACAAAGCCACTGCTGTCCACTGTGAGCAATCAAGTGACAAATGCACATTGCCCTGCCTTCCTTCTAGCATTAGCATACTCAGTTTTCTTTCTATGTGGATCTTTGTACATAACAGAGCTATAATTACTTCAGTATAACCAAGTGGACAGAGCATAGATTCTGATTTTGACCCTTGTTTATTTTTGGACTGTAGATCATTCTCATAGATGGATTATAAACCCACTGATGAAGTGGACTTGCCCTCTGAATCTATATTCTTAGGACGTGTTTCCCACTAGGGAGCCACGTCTTTTTACAAATTGGACGCATCACCTGTGTTGGTGTGAATTTACATCTAATTCACTCTAGCCGTGTCTTGCACAGCCATGGGAATTTGGTTTTGGTGTCTGAAAAACGCAGCAATGACTATTTTCCCCCCTTCTGTGCGATTTGGAAGCAGCCTGCGGTTCCGCATTCAAATTCATATGTGGGGAAACAGAATAGCTGCATGCTGTGATACAGGAGGTTTATGTTTCTGCCTGTTTGGCTTCAATTTATCAAGGGCAGTCTGGTAAAAAAAAATGTGGGTTGGTAAAATACCGCATTATGTATTTTACATGTTTTCCAAATTCACTAAGATTTATTCGTATCTGGTAGAGGTTTGGTAATATACCGGAAAAAAACACACTTAACAACTTCAGGACCACAGGCTTTACCCCCCTAAAGACCAGGCCATTTTTTGTCAAATAGGCCACTGCAGCTTTACGGCCAAGCTGCAGCCCCTGCAGCTTGGCCGTAAAGATGCAGTGGCCTATTTGCACAACACAGCACACAAGTGACCCCCACCTTTTCTCTGCACCAAGAGAGCTCTCTGTTGGTGGGGTCTGATCACTCCCCCACTGTTTTGTAAAAAAAAATAAAATGTATTTTTTACTGCAACGCTCCCCACAAGTGGTGTGCATGAGCCATTGCCTTTTCTGTCCAGTGCATCCCTGGCATCCCTTTAGCTGTGCATACATGTTAACTAAAGGGAGCTCTTCTGTGTATCAGTATATATATATGCACATCTATATGTGGCCACTAATGGTCCAATTTCTAGCAATCAGAAATTCTGATCGGATTGGTTGTAAATCTCCGTTGATGGGCACAATCGATCACGACTGATTATAAAAACAGTGCTCTGTTTGGATTTTCTTTGAGCCAAAATTTAGATTTTGTCGGTTGTGATAGATAGGAAGCATAGATTGGTTAGTTGATGGTGTAGTGAATAATTTCACTTCAGATAATTATGATCGGATCACTTGAATCATTTTTTGCTAGAAATTGGATCGTTAATGGCCACCTTAGAAGTATACAGAAAAGCCTATTTAAATGTCTCCTTTTCCAGCTCTGTCATTTTGAAGAACCACCCACCAGAGCATTGGATCAAATGGGTGAGAAGCAGGGCTGTGTGGGGATGCAAATGTTTATGTAAATATAAGCAGCTTGAAAATGGACCAATCAATTTAAACTTGGGTTTAAACTGATTGGTTCATTTTCAAACAACATACATTTACATAAAAAATTGCATAATTTTGGAATAATTTGCATCTCATGATCAACCATAATGGATATTGTAAGTTACCGACTGGTCAGAGCTGGAGATAAATACCTAACACATTTACCAAATACTTTAGGCTGGTTTCACAGTGGGACGTTACAGGCGCACGTTAGATCAGCCTGTAACGCAGCCCACCGCACAGTAATGAAAAATCAATGGGGCTGTTCACAGTGCGGACGTTGCGTTACATTGTAACGCTGCGTCACAAGACAACGTACTGCATGCAGTACTTTGGACGCGGCTGAGCCGCGTTAGACTGCTTGCACATGCTCAGTAATGTTTAGGAGGAGCGGAGAGCGGCCAGGCACATGGATAATTAATATGCACTGCACGTTATGACGTGCAGTGTTTACTTCCTGGAGCAGCCGCTCTGTGCGGCGATTGGCCGGCGGGACCACGTGATGCCGCATGCGCACAAGAGTGCGCATCACGGCATCACTGACGCCAGAGTGAGCTGCACAACGCGGCTCACTCTGACGTCCAGATCCAGCACCACCAGGCGTTGAGTTAGGGGGACGTTATGCGACCTTAACGCCCCCTCTAACGCAACGTCCTGGTGTGAAATTAGCCTTATTCTTTGTGAATTCATATTTACTGACACGTGTTGAGGTATTTACTGCACAAGTCCGTAATTTACATCACTAGTCAGTAATTTTCATTGAGGTAATAGCTCTAATAAATTGGCATTTGGCAAAATGATCAGTAAAATCAGCGGTTTTCTGCATTATCAAATGCGGTAATGCTTAGTGAATTAAAGTCTTTAGGTTTGTCAGCATACTAAAAGACAAAACAAAACAAAAAAAAAACTTAAGGTGGCCAGATACTAAGCGATTGTACAAGAATGGAATGAATTTCAGTAATATTTAGATCGATTCAGTGTTTGTGAACATGCACATCATCAGCTTGGTGGTGGGGAGAGGGGGGGGGGGGCATTGTGATTCACTTCCTAAACATTTTGATTGACAGCACATCATGTAATAAAATATACCAGACATGGATTCTAGTGTGTAAAGTATTTATTGATCATAACTTGAACAACAAAACCATTTTCTGATTTAAAAAAAAAAAAAAGCAAACAAAAAATAAAATAAACTGGAACATTGATCGGACATTGTTCAATCAGGGAGTGGCCACCTTTACCCAATTTCTCTTTACTATCCCATTTACTAAAATGTCTTAGGCCACATACACACATCAGACCATAGTCTTTTGAAAATGAAAGATCACAGACCAAATTGACTCCATTCCATGTAGTATGAGAGCCATACCTACACAGTCTTTTCTATGGAGCTGAACTCCCCATCAGAAAAAAATCTTTGCAAGATGCTGCACACAAACATGCTGCACACACTCAAAAGATCTGTAGCTGCAAAAGATCTGTTCCTGCCAAAAATCCATTCCTGCAAATTGCAATGATAGTCTATGAGATCTGCAGATCATCATACACACATGATTTAACTGACATTCATTTGCAGATCAGATCCACCAGGATGGATTTTCAGATCTGCGGATGATTGCTTGATCTGCAGATGAATGTCAGTTAAATCATGTGTGTATGATGATCTGCAGATCTCATAGACTATCATTGCAATTTGCAGGAATGGATTTTTGGCAGGAACAGATCTTTTGCAGATACTGATCTTTTGTGTCTGTACAGCATCTGTGTGAGCAGCATCTTGCAAAGATTTTTTTCTGATGTGGAGTTCAGCTCCATAGAAAAGACTGTGTAGAGTATGGCTCTCATACTACATGAAGGGTGGTAAGATTGGTCTGTGATCTTTCATTTTCCAAAGACTATAGTCTGATGTGTGTATGAGCCTTTAGCTGGTTACCAAATCACCTGCAAAACCTATTGTTAGTGGTCCACACACACCTTTGATGGAGGACACACAGGCCCATCTGCAATTCACTTTTTCACCTGAGTTTTCTCGTAGGAGTTAAGTTTTTATCTTCAATTTAAAACAACTTTCCAGCATGTGGCTATGATTAAGGAGCCTCCTAGAGCTCCGATACGCGTCAGCCTTTGTATGTGTCTACTGATGTGCAAATAAAGTTGAAGAAAAGTTTTATACCCAGCCTTGGTGTAGCGGAATGCTCCTTTCCTGTGCATAAGTTTTGAGATCTGTGGATTCCTGCTCCCTTGGTCTGTGCAGCGGAGGTGTCAGCGTTTCCTCAATCCCTGCTAACTTTCCAGCACTTCAACTAAAAATGTACCAAAAAGTATGTTACTTTTCCGTTAGCCGGGCGCATCCACTAGGTGGTGATAAAACTCCACCAGAATTACATTTTTCCCTACTATCCATGGTCAGCCTGGAGGGGGAATAGTAATTATCGCCACCTAGTGGATGTGCCCAGCTAACGGAAAAGTACCAAAAGTACTATCAAAATTATTTTGAGTATTTTCTTGCTTGTTGGCGGCTTAAAAGGCATTTTATTGACAAGTTAAAAATTTTTACCTAGGAGAAAACTCAGGTGAAAAAGTGAATTGCATATGCCCCATTGTGTTGTGGGGAGGGACGATGGATCAGTACGTCAGGCAATGGCCTAAGCAATGTGATTGGTCCATGGTGGGTGCGTTTGAGTTGATCCACCGGGCAGATCACTTGTGCTTGTACACTGTATCCACCTGTTTGGTGTCTAGCATTCCAAATCCATTTGTTAAGATTTCAGGATTTTATACCCTTTAAAGTGAACCAGAGACAAAGCACCCTCATGTATTATACCATATAAATCAGTAGGAACATTAGAGAAAACACCTGCCCTCCTGTCTCTGTTTCATCCTCACTGCTAAGTGTCTGTTATCAGCTGTGATAAGAATCCCCGACTGAGCATTCAGTCTGACTTTGCTGGGAATGATTATAGCCGAGTCATTATAGCGGAGCCACAGGCAGGCTTGGGCTTGAAAAGACCAGAGAAGACAGACTCAGGTATAATCATTCCATAGCAAAGCCAGACTAAATGCTCAGTCAGGGATTCTTATCAGAGGTGATAACAAGCAGATTAAACAGAGAACAATAAAACAAAGAGCAGATTAGGTGGTTACTAAGGTAAAATACACCAGGGTGCTTCGTCTCTGGTTCTCTTCAAAGTGGATCCGAGGTGAAATTTTACTCATTGCATAATTGTGTTCCTTTCCTATTGTTTATAGGGCATTCCTCAAGCCAAATACTTTTTTGTTTTAATACTCTAATTCCCTAAAAACGAAATAAACCACGCCCACATGTTTTCAGAGAGCCTTGGCAGTAGCAAGGGCTCATGGGAGCTCAGTCTGGGCAGGAGGAAGAGGAGGTGTTACTAGCCATTGATTTCAGAGGCAGAGGGGAGGAGGGGGGGATTAGTATTTTCTTCACAGGCTGAGTGATCAAGATACAGATAAGCCTGCCTCTGTGTAATGTTTACAAACAACATGGCTGCTGTCATTGTATCACAGGAAGAAATACTCATTTTCTATTAAAGCTGTTTGCAGCTAGATTTGCTGTGTAAACTATCTAAACTTTAGTTAAGATATAGACAAGTTACTTGTTATAGTTAGCTTTTCATCTTGGATCCGCTTTAAGTAGAAGTAGGTCTCTGGTTTATGTAATTAAAATAACATTTGTTAGGTGCATGAACATGTGTTCAGAAATTTATGGAAATCTTGTCATTGGTTATTGCTAATTTATCTAAAGACTAGTAGACCCAAGCCAGTTTAAAAACAGGCTCTAGGTCTTTTTTCTACCGCCGCCGCCAGTGCGCATGCACCCGCACACCTCGCTCCCTGGTCCCATCCAGCTGTCCGTACTGCGCACATGCGCAGTAGCAAATAACAGGGACACAGGGACAGCTGGACGCAGCGACACAGGGAGAATATTATAGAGAATATAATCACGGTAGATAACTAGATGACTGCTGGAAAAGAAACCAGCTACAACTTCCTAATATTTCCAAAGGTGCACATAATAATTGCTGCTTGTATAAAATTCACACATCATGTAAGCATAAATTATGGATTGCTGTGAGTAGGCATAATTATTTCCTTGTGTTATGATAATCAGTATTTCCCATTTCATATCCAGTAATGTAGAATGTCACTATGCATAGAAACTCCTGCAACAAAATCTTGTTTCTGATTTCCTAATTTTCTCAGCTTTAATGATCACCATGCTGTAAATTGTACATTACTCAATGACACATGCAGCGTGTGACCTACAAATGCATGATCTTTTGTAAACAGATGGGATGAGTAGTCTACAGTAGTGTTTCTCAACATTTTATTGGTATGTACCCCTTTTAAAAGCCTGTACTCGCCAAGTACCCCCTAGCATAGTTAACATTATCACAAGTACTAATTGACAAATATATATTTAATCGTAGTGCATGTTGATTGCTTCTAAACCATTTCCAAGCATTTACTATTGCTTTTATTTAGCTAAAAATACTAAATTGGTGTTTAACCACTTCCCGACCGCCGTAAGACAAATGGCGGCCGGGAAGTGGACCCCGCAAGGACCGCCGTATAGACAAATGGCGGCGGTCCTTGTAGGGGCATGGGCGGAGTGATCGCGTCATCAGTGACGCGATCCTCCGCCTGGCGCCGCTCACCCGCCGCAACATCCCACCGGCCATACGGAAGCGCTGGTGGGATGTTAACCCGACAATCGCCGCATACAAAGTGTATAATACACTTTGTAATGTTTACAAAGTGTATTATACAGGCTGCCTCCTGCCCTGGTGGTCCCAGTGTCCGAGGGACCACCAGGGCAGGCTGCAGCCACCCTAGTCTGCACCAAGCACACTGATTTCTCCCACCCCCCCCACCCCCACCCCAGATCACCCACAGCACCCATCAGACCCCCCCCCCCCTGCCCCCTGTTTGCACTCAATCACCCCCCTAATCACCCATAAATCACTCCCTGTCTATCTGTCAACACTATTTTTTTTTATCCCCCCCCCCCCCCATGCCCCCTGCTGATCACCCCCCACCCCTCAGATTCTCCCCAGACACCCCCACCCCACCCCATGTACTGTATGCATCTATCCCCCCTGATCACCTGTCAATCACCCATCAATCACCCCCTGTCACTGCCACCCATCAATCAGCCCCTAACCTGCCCCTTGCGGGCAATCTGATCACCCACCCACACCAATAGATCGCCCGCAGATCCGACATCAGATCACCACCCAAGCGCAGCATTTACATCTATTCTCTCCTCTAAACACCCACTAATTACCCATTAATCACCCCCTATCACCACCTGTCACTGTTACCCATCAGATCAGACCCTAATCTGCCCCTTGCGGGCACCCAATCACCCGCCTACACGCTCAGATTGCCCTCAGACCCCCCCCCTTATCAATTCGCCAGGGCATTATTTACATCTGTCCTTCCCTGTAATAACCCACTGATCACCTGTCAATCACCCATCAATCACCCCCCGTCACTGCCACCCATCAATCACCCCCTGTCACTGCCACCCATCAATCAGCCCCTAACCTGCCCCTTGCGGGCAAACTGATCACCCACACCAATAGATCGCCCGCAGATCCGACGTCCGATCACCTCCTAAGTGCAGTGTTTACATCTGTTCTCTACCCGAAACATCCACTAATTACCCATCAATCACCCCCTGTCACTGCTACCTATCAGATTAGACCCCTATCTGCCCCTAGGGCACTCAATCACCCACCCACACCCTCAGAATGCTTTCAGACCCCAGCCCTGATCACCTCGCCAGTGCATTGCTTGCATCTATTCCCCCCTCTAATCACACCTTGAGACACCCATCAATCACCTCCTGTCACCCCCTAACACACCTACCCATCAAATCAGGCCCTAATTTGCCCCGTGTGGGCTCCTGATCACTCGGCCAAACCCTCAGATCCCCTTCCAATCACCTCCCCAGTGCATTGATTGCATCTATTTTCCCCTCTAACCACCCCCTGAGACACCCATCAATCACCTCCTGTCACCCCCCTAGCACTCCTATCCATCAGATCAAGCCCAATACAATCTGTCATCTAAAAGGCCACCCTGCTTATGACCGGTTCCACAAAATTCACCCCCTCATAGACCACCTGTTATCAAAATTTGCAGATGCTTATACCCCTGAACAGTCATTTTGAGACATTTGGTTTCCAGACTACTCACGGTTTTGGGCCCGTAAAATGCCAGGGCGGTATAGGAACCCCACAAATGACCACATTTTAGAAAAAAAAAGACACCCCAAGGTATTCTGTTGGTGTATGACGAGTTCATAGAAGATTTTATTTTTTGTCAAAAGTTAGCGGAAATTGATTTTTATCACAAAGTGTCATTTTTCACTAACTTGTGACAAAAAATAAAATCTTCTATGAACTCGCCATACACCTAACGGAATACCTTGGGGTGTCTTCTTTCTAAAATGGGGTCACTTGTGGGGTTCCTATACTGCCCTGGCATTTTAGGGGCCCTAAACCGCGAGGAGTAGTCTAGAAAACAAATGCCTCAAAATGACCTGTGAATAGGACGTTGGGCCCCTTAGCGCACCTAGGCTGCAAAAAAGTGTCACACATGTGGTACCGCCGTACTCAGGAAAAGTAGTATAATGTGTTTTGGGGTGTATTTTTACACATACTCATGCTGGGTGGGAGAAATTTCTATGTAAATGGACAATTGTGTGTAAAAAACAACAAACAATTGTCATATACAGAGATATTTCTCCCATTTAGCATGGGTATGTGTAAAAATACACCCCAAAACACATTATACTACTTCTCCTGAGTACGGCGGTACCACATGTGTGGCACTTTTTTACACCCTAAGTACGCTAAGGGGCCCAAAGTCCAATGAGTACCTTTAGGATTTCACAGGTCATTTTGCAACATTTGGTTTCAAGACTACTCCTCACGGTTTAGGGCCCCTAAAATGCCAGGGCAGTATAGGAACCCCACAAATGACCCCATTCTAGAACGAAGACACCCAAAGGTAGTCCGTTAGGAGTATGGTGAGTTCATAGAAGATTTTATTTTTTGTCACAAGTTAGCGGAAAATGACACTTTGTGAAAAAAAAACAATATCAATTTCCGCTAACTTGTGACAAAAAAAATAAAAACTTCTATGAACTCACCATACTCCTAACGGAATACCTTGGGGTGTCTTCTTTCTAAAATGGGGTCATTAGTGGGGTTCCTATACTGCCCTGGCATTTTAGGGGCCCTAAACCGTGAGGAGTAGTCTTGAAACCAAATGTTGCAAAATGACCTGTGAAATCCTAAAGGTACTCATTGGACTCTGGGCCCCTTCGTGCTGTTAGGGTGCAAAAAAATGCCACACATGTGGTATCGCCGTACTCGGGAGAAGTAGTACAATGTGTTTTGGGGTGTATTTTTACACATACCCATGCTGGGTGGGAGAAATACCGCTGTAAATGGACAATTGTGTGTAAAAAAAATCAAAAGATTGTCATTTACAGAGGTATTTCTCCCACCCAGCATGGGTATGTGTAAAAATACACCCCAAAACACATTGTACTACTTCCCCCGAGTACGGCGATACCACGTGTGGCACTTTTTTGCACCCTAACTGCGCTAAAAGGCCCAAAGTCCAATGAGTACCTTTAGGATTTCACAGGTCATTTTGAGAAATTTCGTTTCAAGACTACTCCTCACGGTTTAGGGCCCCTAAAATACCAGGGCAGTATAGGAACCCCACAAATGACCCCATTTTAGAAAGAAGACACCCCAAGGTATTCCGTTTATGGCGAGTTCATAGAAGATTTTATTTTTTGTCACAAGTTAGCGGAAATTGATTTTAATTGTGTTTTTTCACAAAGTGTCATTTTCCGCTAACTTGTGACAAAAAATAAAATCTTCTTTGAACTCGCCATACTACTAACGGAATACCTTGGGGTGTCTTCTTTCTAAAATGGGGTCATTTGTGGGGTTCCTATACTGCCCTGGTATTTTAGGGGCCCTAAACCGTTATTTCCCACAATGCAACAAGGCTCCCACAGTGTGATGTCAGCACCTCATTCCTGACATCACACTGTGGTAGGAGTTTCTACACAATTTCAGCCATACAGAGTCCCCTGATGATCGATTTTAGAAAAGGAAAATATTTCTCATGGGAAAAGGGAGTATCAGCTACTAATTGGGATGAAGTTCAATCCTTTGTTACGGTTTCTCTTTAAAGAGAATCTGTATTGTTAAAATCGCACAAAAGTAAACATACCAGTGCGTTAGGGGACATCTCCTATTACCCTCTGTCACAATTTCGCCGCTCCTCGCCGCATTAAAAGTGGTTAAAAACAGTTTTAAAAAGTTTGTTTATAAACAAACAAAATGGCCACCAAAACAGGAAGTAGGTTAATGTACAGTATGTCCACACATAGAAAATACATCCATACACAAGCAGGCTGTATACAGCCTTCCTTTTGTATCTCAAGAGATCATTTGTGTGTTTCTTTCTCCCTGCAGTTCTCATGCACTGAAGTTTCAGGCTGCTCTTTTTTCTCCTGCAAACAGCTTTGCCCTTGTCTGTAATTCTTCAGTATGTGAAAGCCCAGCCAGCTCAGAGGACGATTTATCCAGCTTGTAAAAGATAAGAGAGAAGCTGCTCTAATCTAAATAATACACAGGCAGTGTGCATAGAGGGGCCTGGAAGGGGGTATTCATAGCAGAACCACAACACTGAAGAACTTGGCAGCCTTCCAGACACAGGCTGACAAGTCTGACAAGGGAAAGATACATTGATTTATTAGAGAGACCGTGATAGCAGAAAGTGCTGCAGTAAGCCAGAACACATTAGAATAGCTTTTGGAACTTGTAGGATGATAAAAAACAGGATGCAATTTTTGTTACGGAGTCTCTTTAAAGGGAACCAGAGACGAGGGTTAGCTAAAAAATAGAAAAAGATTTCATACATACCTGGAGCTTCCTCTAGCTCCATAAGCCTGGATCACTCTAATGCAGCCGTCTTCCGCTGCCTCTATCGCCGGTACCGGGTCCAGTCACGTCCGCGACCAGTTGTATGCATGCGCAGGGGCTCCCTCCGGATTTGTACGCGTGCACCTGCGTAGTACAGAGGGAGCGCACTGCGCTTGCGTCAACTGGCCGAAAGTACAGGACCTGGTACCGGCGGACAGAGGCAGCGGAGGACGGCAGCGTGGGAGCGTTCCAGGATTATGGAGCTGGAGGAAGCCTCGGGTATGTATAAATCTATTTGTTTTTCAGCTCTGGTTCTCTTTAAGAAAGCAGAAAAATAAGTATGCAGAAAAGTTGGGTGCCTAACATGTGGTAACATGCAAATCCGTCAATTTACAGGTTTGCATGATCTCTTAATCCTGCTTAAGATACTGAAGTGAACCCAAGGTTAAATAAAAACTGATCAACAATTGTATTTATCCTCATACTCCTAAAAATGACTCAGTATTCAATGGTTTTATTTTATATTTAAACATTTACAAAGTAGAATGAGGGCTCATTTCCACTATAGCGAATCTGCATGCGGGCACCGCATGCGGATTCGCATAGGCAATACAAGTGGATGGGATGGTTTCCACTTGTGCGGGTTAGTTTTGGTGTGGGGAAATCTGCATGGCAGAGCCGTCAGATTTCGCGTGCTGCTGGAATGCAGGCGAATCGCCCGCAATGCTTTTAATAGGGAAAGCGCATGCGGCTTTGTCATGCAGTTTTCCCCGCGATTTTGCATGTAATGTTATAGAAATTTACACAGGCAGTGACATGGTTAAATTCGCCTGCTTCCTAGCCATGCAAAATCGCAGGGAAAACCATATGCAAAAACGCATCCGCGTGCAGTTTCGTCCGCGGTGGAATCCAGGCGATTCCGCACCGCAACAGTGGAAACGAGCCCTGAGTGTTTTGTTTTCTCTGCTCAGTGGCAGCTGTTTACCTTTTTCTATGTCCCTCTGCTCTCAGAAGTTGTATTCTGCTGGGAAAACTTAAAGGTGGCCATACACTGGTCCATTTGCCATCAGATTCGACCAACAGATAAATCCCTCTCTGATCGAATCTGACCAGAGGGATCGTATGGCCACCTTTACTGAAAACAGATTGTGAATCGATTTCAGCCTGAAACTGTTCACAGTATGTGGAGCTGCCCCCCCCCCCCCCCCTCTCTGCATACATTACCTGCTCCGGCCAGTGTGAGTCCCCTGTCTTCTCAGCTCCGGCTACTGAACTTTCTGTCCAGGGGAAGTTTAAACAGTAGAGGGACCTCTACTGTTTAAACTTCCTGCTGGGACAGGAAGTTCTGTATAGCTCTGGAGCCTGAAGCGGAGAAGAAGACCAGGGGACTGGCGCCGGCTGGAGCAGGTAATGTTATACCGCTGTATTGCGTCGGTCGTAGGGCATTCGAACGCCACTAACGACGCACTCCCGACCCACCAGCGACCGAGAAAAATCTTCTGCACGGATGGGTTGACGGGAACAATTGCTTTTGGATGGAAATCGATCGTTCTGTCAGCAGTGTGCGTGGCGATTTCACAGCCGTTCAAAACGGCTGTATATCGGCGGGTAAATTGTTAGGTGTATGGGCCCCTTTAGGCTGTAATTTGCTTATCAGTGATGTTTACTATATTCCCTACTGACAAGACAGAAGCTGTTACATCCATGCCTAAAAAGTTACTCTTTCAGGCTGCAAAGTAAAACAAGTAAAAACAGCCTGGTTGTTTATATTTTTTGTACTGTACATACACATTCATCTTGTATACACTTTAATGTTCATTCCTGGGATTCCACAGACACACTGGGTGCAGTGCATACTTTATGCTTCAACTATTTTTTACAGCTTAGTTTGTGCACAAAGAAATACAAGTTAAATTAAGTGGCAATCTTCTTGCTGTATGATCCCTAACTGGCATCCGTAAAGCTTTAAGTTACTAGCTGTGCTGGGGACCTTAATACTAGCCATGCGATAGAAGTAGAGCACATGGTGCATCTCATCTTACTGCAATACTGGGCAAACATTTCAAGGTGGTAACGTAGCATTCAAGTTCCCCAGATTGCCCATTTGTGGGTTGTGCTGGAAAACTAGGTCATTCCCAGCGTACATTTGAATACGGCGCTGGTAGACTTGGGCGCAGGATCCAGCTGTTAAATGGCTGGTCCTGCTTCTGCACAAGTCCGGGGCGTTTTAATTACTATTCCCCCTCCAGGCCGACATGGATAGTGGGGGAATGAAATAATTCGGCTTCCAGCGATTGCTGGAGGCCGAATTATTGTGTTTTTTAAACAACTTCGGCTCCGTCTTCTGACGGAGCCGACCTTCCTCACTGAGCGCCGCTATAGACTGATTCCCATTACAGTCTATGGCGGCGCTGGCTGCGCCCAAAGCTAGCAGCGCTGAAAAGCACTGCTCCGCATTCCATGGCCTCATCTCCCAACTTAAAGAACTTTCATAATCTGATGCTATTGTCATGGTGCCATACAGCAGGACCACTCCAAAGCCTTTGGAATGCACACCTCAATTGGTCAAAGCCAGGGCCGGCTCGTCGCGGAAACGAATTTGCATGCGGATGCAAATTAGTTTGTATGCAAATTTGCATGTTTGTATGCAAATTCAACCACATCAGTGCCTGTGTGCTTTTACATTGGTTGTATGTGAAATCGTATGCAAATTTGCGGTGAAAGTCACATACCGAAACCGCATGCGAATTTCCTATTAAATTCATTGTATGCAAATCGCCTAGCAGTGTGCGGCAAAGGAATTTTGATGGCTCTGCCGTGCAGATTTTTCCTGCACACTAAACCCCAAAGAAATCCTGACAAGTGGAAACAGCCACATCCACTAGTATTGCCTATGCATATTTGCATGCCGGAAATGCATGCAAATTCGCGATAGTGGAAACGGGCCCTCAAGGTCAACCTGGGTGATTGCCACAGGTCCAGTGTTCTCCCCAGAGCCTTTTAACTGGGCGGAGCGCCCGGCTGGTGGTCAGTCCCCGCCCGGCTGCTGTGATCACTATCCCTAATCCCTGTCTACGGCATATTTGCCGTCCTCCACACTCATCCAGCACAAGTGCGCAGCGGCTTTGGCATTGGAGCTGGCCGCTGTCACTCTGATACAATCTCCGCCCTCCTCCTCAGCTCCTGACATTACAAGCCAGCCAGACCGCGGGAGCTTTGAAGAGGTCGGGGCACACAGGGAAAGAGCCGAGAGAACGTGGGCTTCCTGTGTTCCCTCTGAGTCACTGATTGCCCGAGTAGTGCAGAGAACGGGCTCTTCTCCTTCTGTCTTCCCATCATGCAGGAATTTTCTCAGCACGTGCTCCAGCCTCCCCCGATCAGAGGTCACAGCACAGAGAACAGCGTGGAGCAGCGCTCATTCATGCCGGGGAGAGCAGCAGCAGGGCAGATGGTTATCTGATAGCAGTTATGGCCCCCCAGCAAGGGAATCCTTGTGACTCAGCTGCCGTCTCTCAAGACAGGTATTAGAAAACTTTACAGCTAGCTACTACTGCTTCCCTTCCCCCACTGCTCTGCCGGACAGGTTACATAGCTAGCTGTCCTGACTCCTGGACATCAGTCTGCAGACTTCCTGCAGTGTGCTGTGCACTCACATTTTCTTTTCTGCATTTTTAAGTCTGTTTCTCTCCCTCTTACACATTTCTCTCTCACACACTTTCTCCCTCTTTTTTTCTTTCCCCTTTCCCAGTCCTTTTCACACACACTCTCTCTGTCCCTCAAAGACAATCTATCTCCCAGACTCACACCTATTCCTCTTCCCTTCAGTTTGTATTCACCTTTTTCTACTCAACCCCCCTCTGTCCTCTATATACCGTATTTCCTGTATACAGTATGTATGTCTGCTTACCAGTACTTGATTTTGTTTAAGGGTAGAAGCCACAGCAGAAACCCCCAAGCACTTTTATGTTCCTTTGTAGTGCATGTTGATTAGCATGGACAAACAACAAGCATGTCTACACTGGGTTTACTACTACTGTCAGCCAAAATTATTGTGAGACTTTTTAAATGAGATAACAAAACAGTCTGTGGGGATGTGTGGTTTTGGCCCTAATTAGTCACCCTGTCCACAGCCCCTTTCTGGCATTAATCCGGCTTTGGCAGCACTTTATCTGATTGCCCATCAAAACAGCACCACTCAGTGCAAGATGCCTCTTTCTCCATTAGCATCATTTAGTGTTATCCTCTACCCCTATCAGCAGCGGCTAGCATGACTACCTCACCAGGTAACAACCAGCGTGCTCCACCGACTCTTCTCCCCAGCAAGCAGCACCCAGCATGATCCTCCCTCTCCATTGTCACCTAGTAGTAGCAGACAACATCACCCTCCTTCCCCACACATGGTGACCGTAAAGGGAACCAGAGAGGAAGGATAGGGAAAAATAGGAAAAGGTTTTATACATACCTGGGGCTTCCTCCAGCCCCATAAGCCTGGATTGCTCCCACGCCGCAATCCTCTGCTTCCTGTATCGCCGGTACCGGGCCCTGTCACTTCCGGCGGGCGCGACCAATTGTCCGCATCACAGGGGCTCCCTCCATACCCTTACGCATGCGGCTGCGCAGTTTGCAGCCGCATGCGTAGGTATATGGAGGGAGCTCCTGTGATGCAAACAATTGGCCGCGTCCTACGGCCGACTCGCGGAAATGACAAGACCCGGTACCGGCAGATCCAGGCAGCGGGGGACGTGGCGTGGGAGCGATCCAGGCTTATGGGGCTGGAGGAAGCCCCAGGTATGTATAAAACCTTTCCCCCAACGTCTCTGGTTCCCTTTAATTTCCCACCCGGCTACTTTTTCATGCCACCCGGCTGGAAAAAAATTCTGGGGAGAACACTGAGGTCCCTCAAGCACTGCCGGGTCCCCCAGTTCTCCCCACTGACTTATGCTTACTGGGGCCTCTGCAAAGGATTTGGCAGCATAGAAACTCACCTGTCCCAAAGTGCAACTTCATTAGTCAGCGCTCCCCTTCATCCCTGCTGGATGCAGCTTCTCAGTGACCTGTTGCATGCCATTACATAACATGCACCGTGTCACTGAGAAGGAGGCACCCCTGCCAAGATGCAGACGAGAGCACTCAGAATATTAGAGCAGCGTGCCAGCAGGGATGGGAAAATTGCTATGCAGCCATAAATGGTGCAGGGGAGCACAGTAAAGGTGAGGGGGAGATCTGGGGAGCCAATGTGCCCCAGGCCCTATTGCAGCTTGAACCAGCCCTGGTCAAAGCGGTCTTCACGACACACAGGGAACTTACACAATATTACAGTGTATGATTCTAATGTATTTGGTCACCGAATGTCTCACAGACCATTGCTAACTGATGTCTGACCCGCCTTTTGATTATACTTCGTAGGCTACTTTGTAGGCATGGAGGGCAGAGCAAAAGGTGACAAGGTTGCATTTAATCCCCCCCCCCCCCCATGCTACGGTTTGCATCATTCTGATCCAAATGCTTTGGAAAGCAGTTCTGAATGCAGTTTATTACCCCTGCTTACAACCCAGAGGTGGTGTTCTAGAGACATCTAGTGGCGATTTTAGTGAAACTCATACTAAACTAGGTTAGTGTCGGATAAAATATTAAATAAAGTCTAAACATTAATAAGCTGAAAAGATAAAAAACAAAAAACTATTGTTAGTGTTACAGAATCACATGACTCGCTATATAAAGTATAGGGGGTTGACCTGTGCATGAGTGGGACCTAAATTTCTGACTCGGCCAAGGGGAGCACCTCTCAGCCTTTGCAGAGAAAGTCGGCCAAAGTGCTTAAAAAAAACCCTCCCACTGTCACATTTTTGCTTCAAAAAGCACTACTTTGTAAAGCTTACTTCTGAAATGGGGTGGTGGCATCAATTGGCTGAGAGACCCTGACATTTTTACCAACCAATGGCTGCAACGCTGAGCCTTCTGAGAAATGTGTGTACTCTTAGCGACATCCCCATTTGAAGCAATTTACCCAGTGGTAAGTGACACTTCCTCGGTAAAGAAAATGGCAAGAAAACACAGGTCTGAAAGTCCTGGCCACAACTACGCAGTGGGGAGTGCATTATTGCTGTACTTGGTAACCTGGAAGAGTTACCGGCTACACTTAAAAGCAGGGCTGTGGAGCCTGTACAAAAATCATCCGACTCCAACTCCTTAGTTTATGAAACTGACTCCAGATACCTAAAATTGCTCTCCCTCCTCAACTCCAACTCCACAGCCCTGCTTAAATGGGCAGATGTAAGAAGAAGAAAAGAAGAAAAAAAAAAAAAAAAAATAATCGATCTACTTACTCAGGGCTTCCTCCAGCCCCTGGCAGCAGATATGTCCCCTCGCCGCAACTCTACTTCCAGTCGGTGTCCCAGAGTCCCCTCTGTTACAGATGCCAACCGCATCACTGCGCGCTCGCGTGGTCTCAAGTGTTCTGTGCAGGTGCAAAACTACTGCATCAGCACTGAACACTCCAGACCATGTCAGCACGATTGCGAGCGGCACTCGCGTAGGCGCAGTAGATGCTGACCTGGCGAGGTCGGCATCTGCAACAGAGGGGACCCCGGGCCACCGGCTTGGAGCGGAACTGCGGCAAGGGCACAGCACGGCTGCCAGGGGCTGGAGGAATCTCCAGGCAATTTTTTTCCCCCCTCGGACTTTCTCTTTAAGGACCAGGAGTTGGTTAACAGTTAAAATACTTTATGCAGTGCAGTCACCAAAGGACAAGTGAAGTGAAAAGAATATAGAGACTGCAAAATGCATCCTCTTTTAAGCAATACCAGTTGCCTGGCGGCATGGTTAATCTGTTTGCCGCAGGAGTGTCTGTATCACACCAGAAACAAGCATGCAGCTTATCTTGTCAGATCTGACAATGTCAGAAACACCTGATCGGCTGCATGCTTGTTCAGGGTCTATAGCTAAAAGTATTAGAGGCAGAGGATCAGCAAGATAGCCAGGAAATTGGTATTGCTTAAACGGAAATAAATATGGCAGCCTTCATATCCCTCTCACTTCAGTTGTCGTCCTGTCCCCAAGTGCAGCCATTACCTTTGCTGGATAGACTTATACGTCAATAAAAAAATTCCACCACAGAGGGTCAAATTTTGGGGTCGACTTAGAAATGACAAGTACTGTATATCCTTAAATATCTATTTAATTGCAGTTCACCCACCTAATTTGCATGCATAGAAGCGCTAGTCAGTTAACTCGTGCAATCAAAAAATAAAAACATGTAAACAGTTCTTAAAAAACAATCCAGTTTTACTGTGCATTTACTACCCACTGACCCTCCCTACATAGGCTTAGGTCCTTGATCCATGTTGACTAAGGGCCCTTTTCCACTTGCAATCGCAAACGCCAGCTATTGCAATTTTTCATTTCATTATCCCTTAAAAATTGCTCAAGAAAGCGATTGCGATTCGCAAATTGAATCACTATAGTGGAAAAGACTTCTTATGATTTCTATGATAAAGTAGCAGCCTTAGCGATTTAAAAAAAAAAAAAAAAAAAAAAAATCACTAGCGATTTAGCTGTGTGTTTACACAAGCCCTTAGAGACTTTTTCCACTAAAGAAAAAAGTGAGAAAATGGCAGTTGACCTACATTGAAACTAGCATTACAATGATCCCCTTGGTTGGCAGCCCAGACTTCCCCCTTGCTTTCAAAAACAGTTTGAGAGCAAGCGCTTTGTCTAAATACGTCACTTCCTCCATTCTGGTGGCATGGTCAGGAGAACTACCAGTAATTCCTCAAACCCCCCCCCCCCTTTGTTTGAGGTGTTGTGGGTGTCAGAGTAGACAATCTCTAGCTAAGCAGAAACCAGCAATGGGGAGGAAGTAGCAGTGAAACCATATTGTCTGTATACTGTAGTAAGCAGGTCTGTTCCTGCAGAAAAAGGTGTATGGGTTTGAAGTCTTCATTAAACCTTTGTTTTACAAACTCTTTATTATAAAGCAGACATGTAAAAGCAGACTACAAAAATAAAAATCAGACATATTAAAAGAATTACTCAACATCACAATCTCTAGCATTGCTTTAAGTAAAGCCAGAGTTATTCACAGTACTAAAAACTATGACTATATACACACACAACTGGACGGTCCCTTTGGAGGACTGAAACTGCATGTTGCGTCTCTGGGACAGCGAGTAAAGTAAAAGTACTGTAAAAGTAAAAACATACTTTGGGCAGGCGTTCTACCTTAAGACCCTGAGAAACACATCAACATTACAATAAAAAAAAAAACCATTCACATTGGCGATCCAATTATCTTAAATGGCTTCTCTGCTTCCAGCAAGAGACAGAAATCCCTTTAATCTGCCTAATGATGTAAACTTGCTCTATAATTCTTTACAATAACTCTGAGGCATTTGGTCTGCTTTCCTGCTGGTGCCTCAATCTCAAAAAGGCTCAGGGCCCGTTCACACTTAAAACCGCAGAACGCCCTGCGGGAGTGATTTTCCCGCGATTAGCGCGGAAAAATCACTGGACACTGCGGCGGGTTTGGAGCGATCGCGATTAGCGTGCTATGCACGCTAATCACAATCGCAAATCGCGGAACGCTCGTCGCCGGCAAACCGCTGCATGCAGCGCGGTTGCGGTTATCGCTAACCGCAACCGCGGCAGTGAGAACACTGCCACTCGCTACATTGTGTAGCGGTTCTTGCAGAACCGCTAGCGGTTTGCCGTGAGCGCTCAGGTGTGAATGGGCCCTCACTGAGAAAAGCTCTGAGCAGACTCACACTTCCTTCAAAGAAAGAAAAACACAACAACATTCAAAGGGCACCTGTTAAGAGGGGGGGGGGAGGGGGGGGAGGAGTTAGATAGACACTTACCTCAGTACAGAAACCTCTGAATAACCCAGAGGCTTCCCACATCGTCCTCAGCTGACATCGATCCAGTGCAGGGACACTACGAACATACAAGAGCTTGTAAATATGTTTTTGTGGCTCCACTCCAGTCAGTGTATGAGCAGTGCAGTGCACAGGCGCAAGTACAGCTTGCCCCTGCTCAGTAGCATGAAGCGGCTCGCTCCAAGTATGAGAGGCTTTGTACTACTGCGCAGGCCAAACTTCTGCCTACCCAGTGCAGCCACACGACTACACGGATGGGAGAACGGCCATGAAGAGAGTCCTGGAAAGCATTAGTGGGGTGGATGAGGACTGGAGAAGCCTCTAGACCAGTGATGGCTAATCTTGGCACTCCAGCTGTGACAAAACTACAAACCCCATCATGCCTCTGCCTCCCCGAGTTATGCTTAGAGCTCTCAGAGTATTGCAATGCCTCATGGGACATGTAGTCCCATCACAGCTGGAGTGCCAAGGTTAGCCATCACTGGTCTAGACTATCCAGAGACTGCTCTCTACTGAGGTAAAATCTAACTTTACTCTGCCCCCCCCCCCCACCCCCACCCCCATAGGCTTGCTTTGATGCATTCACACTTTCTTTTCCAAACTGTACAAGTTAAAACATTTAATTAGAAATTTTCGCCTTGCTGGAGAACTCGGCACTAAGTTTCCTCATTACTTCTGCATGGCTCTTTCCCGTCATTTCTTTCTTAGCGCATCCATAATTCTCCTTAACATATTTTGCAAATGGAGTCAGCTGAGTGGAAGATGGGGAGCCATTCTTTCCGTTAGCGGTCTGCAGCACCAGCTTTCCTTGACATAACGCACAGACAAACCTTTCAGTATCTAGAGACTTGGAATGACGCCCAATCCTGTAAAAGGAAAAGTATCATTGACAAAAATTCCAGCTTTAAATGCTTGTAAACTCATTTCTCAAGTATTAAGGATGGGTGAAATTATGCATGAAAATGTGGAATTGGAAGAAGTAAAATATCTTTTGCTAGTTACACTACAAATATTAAAGACTATTTGTCAAATCGTAAAAACAAACACAGCCATCATGCCTGCCCCCCCCCCCCTATTCAAGAAGGAGAGGTTCTGTTCATCACATAGCAAGTTCAGACTTCATGTCTCCCACAAAACAAAATTAAGAAGTCTTTCTTTACACAAAACATACACAGCTGTGATGTCCCTAGGCACCACCAGACATTGTACATGCGCTTATAAAAGGCATTCATTGTTACAAGTCATCTAGCTGTAGGAGAGCACATTCTACATAACCATCTAGTAAAAGGATGATTAACCTCCCACACTATAGAGTTTGTATGCACTTAGAAATGTTTCTCCATTTCTTTTTTTTCTAGATTACTGATATGCTCCAGGTGATCCAGGTTTCATCCAGGATAGTGGCTTTGACAATAACTAAAACCTGCCCTCCCTTTTCCCAGCTGTTGAACAGTCACTGGGTAGAAGATACGGCGTGGAAATACATTGCCATTCTTGTAGCTGGCAAGGCATACACCTGGTGTGGATCCATTTTTTTGTTCCACTGTTGGCTCTTTAGGACTGGTCTTACCCATGGGCAGCACATTCATGTTGCAGTCCTCCTTGCCCCTTTATTGTGGTTCTCACAGAATTGTGGGATTCCAAGTTACTTATACCTGCCTTGTATATCCGATATGTGCCCTGCCAGCAGCTGCAGCTCCAACTATATTTTGGCCACAAATCTCACTCATCTGAATTCACTCTAGTGTATGTACAAGGCCTAATGCTAATAATGGCAAGACCTGACATGTATGAGTAGCGTACAATTCAATTTTTTTCAATTTAACTTAGGCCTCTTGCACGCTGCAAATCCTATTTGCGATTCCAACTTTCCCTGGATGCCATCAACACAAGAAAAAAAAAATGCAGAAAAAAAAAAAAAAACACGCAGCACAGATTCAAAATTGCAAATCGGAATTGCATGTAAAATCGCAAATTCGAATCGCACGTAGTGTGCAAGAACCCTTAAACTTTTTTTTTTCCAGTTTAGTTAAGATTAATGAGTGCATTGTAACAACACCCACTGCGGTGGATTTATGAAGTAGGATGCAAACAAAATGGAAAAAAAAAAGTGAAACATTCGCAATGAGCAACAAAATCAGAAGAATGCAGCTGTTGAATGAGGCAAGGTATGTAGTTTTGTCCAAACAATTTATTAAACGATGGCCCTTGAGCACATCGTATAAGCACTGCCCATTCAAATGAATGTACAGCCTTGGTACCATCGCTTGCACAAATGCATCGTTTTTATCCCGACTTTTATGTGTTGTCTGCCTTGTGCCTAGGTGATCCTGGAAGCAACATGTAGCTTCCAGGATCACTTTCCCTGATACCCCTGCAGGGGTGAAAACCGCTTCATGCTGCCAAAATCCGCTAGTTGCTTTTCTGCAAGTGTGCAGAAAATTATTTTAGACAAGATGCCACAGGACTTTGCCCTTACTTTGTGTCTGCTAAAGCCTCAGGATTTACATACACTAACTCCTGAACAGGCCTTTGTGTACAGGATCACAGTAATGACAAGAGAATGGAAAACTGAGGGAGTACAGGGTAGTTCAAGACCAAGTTTAACTGAGTTTTGCTAAAGATCACAATTTTGAGCATCAGATAACGCACGCACGCACACACGCACGCACGCACGCACACAGCATTGCAGCATTGTGTGTGCTTTTAAAAACATACAGTATTTTATGTGTACAAAAACATACGCAAAAAAAGTGTGCTCCAAGCCAGAGTGCTTGACAGGATTTATTACAAATGGATTTCATCAGCACTCACGTGTTTTTGCAGCGGGAGCATTCATAAGTGAACTTGTAATTTATCTCATAGGAGTGACATCGAGTGACCATTGGCAATTCTGGGTGTACAAGCGTGGCCTTCCGAGCATAGAATCTCCAGTACTGACCATGGCCATCTCTTACACCATTAATGAGCCAAGTAGCAGCATGACAAATTTCATGAATTAATGTGTCTCGAAGTCGATCTACAGCAGAAAAAAAATATATTGGTTATATATCAAAAATATATAATTACAATGCACGTTATTCACATTACAATCTGTGATGGAATACAAACATAACCAAACTAACCGCAGACACAGACTTCTAATATATAGGTATGTGGTAGATAAAAAATATCAATTGTAAAAGTAAATGGAAAAAAGTGGGGTGGCTACTAAGAGTTTCAAACCTACACATCAAGAGCACTTTGGCCAAAATTTTTATTACAGCAATATTGCAATATTAGTCACAAATAGACAGGATTTTGTCAATACACAGAAGTAGACATGATTCATCAGGCGAACGTTCAGGGCCGTGTTCTGTACAAACGCGCCATTAGCCCAGAGGCTAACGACACACCTGCTACTATGGTGTGGGGAGGAGAGACAACATGCACCTTAGGGCAGTTTTCAACTGGGAAGCTCAAGCACTGAAAATCGCACAGGCTGGCGATTGCGATTCAAGAAAAAAACATATCATGCTACAGAAAAATGAGCACCACGATTTACATGTAAACAGCGGTGCTGTTGTGATTGGCAAAATGGCTGCAATTCGCTTTAAGTGGATTGCAGCTAGTAGAAAACTAGCCCTTATTCTAGGTTTGTCAAGGAGATTTTCTCGACTTAGGCCCAGTGCACAACAAAAACCGCTAGCAGATCTGCAAAACGCTAGAGGTTTTTGAAGCAGATTTCAGAGCGATTCTAGGCAGGTTTTCTAAACATCATCCAGACTCTGTGCTCTCATGTACTCCAGAAGAGGTCCCTCTTCAATATAGTGCTCAAAATAAAGAAAAAGAAACAAAAAACATAGCGTGACTCTGTATCAACATTAAATTGTCCTTTACATCACACCAGTGCTCCTAACAGATTATCTGTGCTCAATATCACCACCATATAGGTCTCACAGGTTCTCACTAAATAGTGCAGCTGCCAAGCCACAGACAGCAATAAAACATTTGTGACTCTGGAAACTCCCACTCTCTCCCTCAGCGTGCAAGTGCTTAAGATCACACGTGGCCTGTCACCTTATTAATATGCCATCCACATTATAAGACAGCTCATGCACTTATTGCTCCCAGTCTGAAAACTCCCAAGGCAGCGGGCTCAGCCAAACGGATCATTCAAGAAGCAGCAGACTGAATCTAGTAACTAAAAAGCTTCTCATAGCATAAAACTGTATGTTTATTAAAAGATATTAAAAGCAATTACACTCACATGATCTCAGTATACATAAGCATATAGTAACAAGTTGCTCCGCGCCAACCACTCCACACCTGTAAGCTCTGCCCTACACGTTTCGTGCATGCGCACTCATCAGGGGCCCCTGTATGATATTAAAAAGCACTTGCACGCTGAGGGAGAGTGTGGGAGTCTCCAGAGTCACAAATGTTTTATTGCTGTCTGTGGCTTGGCAGCTGCACTATTTGGTGAGAACCTGTGAGACCTATATGGTGGTGATATTGAGCACAGATAATCTGTGTGGAGCACTGGTGTGATGTAAAGGACAATTTAATGTTGATACAGAGTCACGCTATGGTTTTTTGTTTCTTTTTCTTTATTTTGAGCACTATATTGAAGAGGGACCTCTTCTGGAGTACATGAGAGCGCAGCGTCTGGATGAAGTGAAAGGAGTGCATCATATGCTTGATGAATTGATGCTGCGACCCATAGACAAAAAGATACGTTTTTGGACTTGGGTTCAGGGACTTTTGAGTAGTCCGCACTTTTTGATTTTCTGACTTTGCAATTTTAGGTTTTTCTTCCAGTTTGTACATTGGTGTTGAGTACACATATACGATTTATTTTTAGGTTTTCTAAACATGCCTAGCGTTTTTTGGAGCGTTTTGTGTAGCAGATTACAAATATTGTTACAGTAAAGCTGTTACTGAACAGCTTCTGTAACAAAAACACCTGGAAAACTGTTCTGATCTAGCGTTTTTCAGAGCAGTTTTCCACTTTCCTATACTTTAACATTGAGGCAGAAACGCCTCAGAAATCTAAAAAATGCTGCAGCCCCTGAGTTTGAGTTTGTGGAAAAAACGAACCTCTGTGGTGTGCACCATCCCATTCACTTTCATTAGCCAAGCGGTTTTCCCTCTGCAAGCGTTTTAAAAAACGCTTCAGAACTGCTCTGGTATGCACCAGCCCTTTGAGTGAAGCCCATAAATTTGTAAAATATGCCTTGAAAATCAAAAGGTACTTTGTTGATCAAGTTCCAACACCAGGGCATATTTTGATGAAATCCACACAAGTAATTGCCTTGCAGAGCTGAGACACCAATTACTCTACCTGTGCATATGAAGTTACCTGCAAAACATGCATTACAATAGGACAAGTGCATGCTGATAAACTATGGCGTTTGTTTAGTCTGAACATACCTGCAGAATCACAGACCTTCTCCGATAGCTCTATCCTGGCATAGCGAACTATTGTAGGCAGCTTTTTCTGTCCTGTTACACAGTAACCAGCTGTCTTTCTCATCTTTTTATTCCAAAGTATTTCCATATTGTCTGGAAGCTAAGGATACAAAGCAACAAAAACAGTCTTTTTGCAGAATTATTTTACATATACAGACTCGCTTCCAAACAGGAAGAGGGAGAAGACGAGAGAGAAGGAAAAAGAGAACAAAAAAGGAAGAGAAGAGAGCGTAAAGAAAAACACAACTACAAATAGAATCCAGCCCTTTGCAGCATCATAAAGGAAATAGATCCTATATTTGGCTTATAAGTCATGCCTGGGATAATAACCGTTGATAGAATTAGTCATTATGAGATGATTGTCCTAGCCATCTCTGAATCCCCATATTCATACCATACTGCCCACTTCCTGACAAAAGCCTCATTACGATCATAGGCGCTATAGAAAAGGTCATCAAGTCTGCAAATATCGTTCAGTTCATTAAATACCTGAAGAGGGGTAGGTATACTGGTGCTTTTCCAGTTACGAGCTATTAAAAGCTTGGCCACAATTAAAAGCAAACTTGTTAAATTTTTCTTAGCTTGGGATATTTTCCCAGGAATAAGATTAAGGAGAGCAACCTCTGGGAGAAATGGAAGCTGTTCTAAATACAGGGACTCATTAATGGCAAAAACCATCCTCCAGAAGGGCCTAATCAATGGGCAGTGCCACCATATGTGCATATACGACCCATCCTGTTGAAGATATCTCCAGCATATGTCTGAATCAGCAGGATTATATTTGGAAGTCTGCTGGGGACATCTATACCATCTGGCGAACAGCCTATAATTTCGTTCTTGGAAGGAGGCAGAGATTGTGGATTTGTGGAGTAAAGACTTTTTCCCATTGTCACCCTTTAATGCGTGTCCTATGTCCTGTTCCCATTTATTAGTGATACTTAGAAGTTGAGGTGTGCTCAAATAAGATGCCATTTCAGAGTATAGTATGGATATTTTATGATCTGTGGATACAGTTGAGGAGCACAGAGACATAAAGGATGTGAGTTTTCTGTGTAAATTAGAGCTTGGCTTAAGAGAGTGATAGAAAGATCTAGTCTGTCTCCATAGGAGCCAACTAATATCAGGTTTAGTCTCAGGATTACCCAATTCTGATCTGATCTGTCTTTAATGGTTCTGTGACTGATTATGTGTCTGACCTGTGGCCAGAAGTCTCTATTCCAGCCTAGAATATTCTGAGCCTTCATGCCAACACCAAAGTCTGGATTGTCAGTAGGGGTGAGAGGGGTCCCGGTATTGAAGAAAGCTCATACTTTTTCCAGACCGTATCCCATCCCTTCAAGACAATTTGTGTGTTAATGGATAATGAATGATCTTTAGGTCTAGATGGAGTGTCCATAGAAGTGCTTTGGGATCTGTATCCGAAAATAAGGAGTCTAACACTACCCATTGTTTTGTCTGTTTTGAAACCAATCTAGTACTCTTGTAAGGAGTACTGCATGATACTATGTGCGTATGTCAGAAAGCCCATTCCACCCCCAACCTTAGGTCTGCTTAAAGGGACACTTAAGTCAAACAAAAAAAATGAGTTTTACTCACCTGGGGCTTCCAATAGCCCCCTGCAGCTGTCCGGTGCCCTCGCTGTCTCCCTCCGATCCTCCTGGCCCCGCTGGCAGCCACTTCCTGTTTCGAAGAATCACTCGCGTCTCCAGCCTGTCAGCTCCTGTCACCGAAACAGGAAGTGGCTGCCGGCGGGGCCAGGAGGATTGGAGGGAGACGGCGAGGGCACCGGACAGCTGCAGGGGGCTATTGGAAGCCCTAGGTGAGTAAAACTCATTTTTTTTGTTTGACTTAAGTGTCCCTTTAACAGCTTGTGGTTAATTCTGTGTGGTTTTTTTATTCCAAATAAATTGTAGGAAGGAGGTGTGTATTTTTTTTTAAGAAAAAAAAAAGATTGGAAAGGCGTATAGGCAAGGCCTGCATCACATATAATAATTTGGGCAAGATGTCCATCTTAACCACACATATTCTGCTAGACCAAGAGAGGAACAAGTTGCTCCACCTAGCTAAATCATTAAGAATTTTTGAGATCAAGGGTGGGAAGTTTAGGTTGAAGAGATTTGATAGGTCATTGGATATGTAAACCCCTAAATACTTTATTTTGTCCCTCTGCCAACGAAATGGAAATGAGGTAGAAAGTTCCTGTACCTCTATTGGGATAGAAATATTGAGAACCTCTGTCTTAGATAGATTAATTTTAAAGTTACTCATATGGCCATATTCTGCCATTTCTCGCATCATGTTAGGGAATGCAATACGTAGATTAGAGATGTAGAGCAGAAGATCGTCTGCAAAGAGGGCTAGTTTGGAGTGAGTCCCTCCACTAAAACCCTTGAATAGAGTGGTTGTTACGGAGTGCCACTGCCAGATGTTCCATGCAGATAACATATAATAATGGGGATAGGGGGCATCCCTGCCTGGTACCATTACGGACGGGGAAGGCATCCGACAGGGCCCCATTAACCTTAACCCGAGCGGAATGTTCCTTGTAGAGGGCCATTACTCTGGAGATGAATGTAGGACCAAGGCCTAACTGAACCAGAGCTCCCTCCAAAAATAGCCAATGAACCCTGTCGAATGCCTTCTCCACGTCCACCGACACCACACACAAAGGTAGATTCATTCTCCTTGCCTTATGAATAATTGAAACTGTTTTTAATGTGTTGTCTCTGGCCTCTCTCGATCACGAACCCAGTCTGGTCATTATGTATGTCAGGCAAGAGTGGTTTTAGTCTCTCAGCCAGCATCTTAGAATATAACTTTAGGTTCAAATTGATGAGGGAGATCGGTCGGTAGTTAGCACAGAGTGTATTGTCTTTATCAGGTTTTGGAATTACTGTGATGTGTGCGATAAGTGCCTGGGGGGTAAAGAATGAGTCAGAGGAAATTGAGTTGAAAGCTGGTAGCATTACAGGAGCTAGATAGGAGCCTAATTTTTTATAGAACGACCCTGTGAAACCATCGGGGCCTGGGCTCTTCCCTGTTTTGGTGGCTTTAATGCTAGTTAAGAGCTCGTGAGGAGAGAATTCTTGGTCTAACTCCTCCATTGTGGCTTGGGATATTTGGGGGATTTCATTTTTTTCTAAATATTCTTTAATTTTGTTTCTTAAGGTGGGGATCTGCATATCGTCAGATTTCCCTTTTATATTATAGAGACTGGTAGTAAGACTTAACCACCTGAGCGGTCTGGACGAGCTCAGCTCGTCCAACACCGCCGGAGGTCGCCGCTCAGGCCCTGCTGGGCCGATTTTCATCAAATAAAAAGCAGCACACGCAGCCGGCACTTTGCCAGCCGCGTGTGCTGCCTGATAGCCGCCGCTCTGCGGCGATCCGCCGCGAGCAGCGGCGAAAGAGGGTCCCCCCAGCCGCCTGAGCCCAGCGTAGCCGGAACAAAAAGTTCCGGCCAGCGCTAAGGGCTGGATCGGAGGCGGCTGACGTCAGGACGTCGGCTGACGTCGATGACGTCACGCCGCTCGTCGCTATGGCGACGATATAAGCAAAACAAGGAAGGCCGCTCATTGCGGCCTTCCTTGTTTATTCTGGGCGCCGGAGGCGATCGGAAGATCGCCTCCGGAGCGCCCTCTAGTGGGCTTTCATGCAGCCAACTTTCAGTTGGCTGCATGAAATAGTTTTTTTTTTATTTAAAAAAAACCCTCCCGCAGCCACCCTGGCGATTTAATCAGAACGCCAGGGTGGTTAAAGGCATCGGCCATTTCTGACGTTCTGAATAGTTTTGATCCATTGTGCTTAGTAATTGAAGAGATAGAGGCCGTTGGGAGTCTTGGGTTTAGATACCTAGCTAGTAGTCTGCCACATTTTCCTCCTTTTTCATAGATAACTCCTCTAAGTCTCGTTCTATCAGAAAGGGATTTCTCGTCTAAAATAGATAATAGTCTATGCCGTGTATATGAGAGTTCCAGTTCAATTTCTGGGAGGGCTTTTTGTTTGAGAGTGTTTTCTAAGTCAGAGATTTTAGCTATCAGTTGAGATATTTGTGTCCCCCTTTCTTTAATCTAGTCCCATGAGATATTAGAACCCCTCGCAGTACACATTTGAGAGTCTCCCATTTAATAGGGGGCGCCGTTTCGTTCTGTTCATGGTCTATTATAAAATAGTCTATGGCTTGTTTTAGATCTTGGAAACAAGAGGGATCCTTGAGTAAATTATCGTTTAATCTCCAGGATGTGTTTGTATAAGGGGATTCATCTAATGAGAGGGAGCATGTGACTGGGGCATGGTTGGACTAAAGTCTAATACCTATGGTTGTTTTCAGCCCTCTATCTAGTAAAGGTTGAGATAAGAAAATGTAGTCTATGCGGCTATGGGATTTATGGAGGTGAGAGTAAAAGGTGTAATTGGATTCAGTAGGGTTCAGTACCCTCCAAGAATCCACTAAGGATGCTGACTGGAGTTTAAGGCGAATACGTGAGAGAGAGGCCATAGAGACCGAGGTTTTGCCTGAAGAAGAATCTTTGGACGGTATCATACAAAAGTTAAAGTCTCCACATAGGATGATGTGGCCTTTAGCAAAGTTGAGTAATTTATTGAGATAAGATGTTAGTGTCTGAAGGCCCATACACGTGTCGGATTTTTGCGAACGACCAGTCGTTTAAACGTTCCGTCGTTCGCACGTCAAATCCGGCGTGTGTACAGACTATCGTTCGGGTGATAAGACTGGTTTTCAGCGAACGACGGAACGTTCAAACGACGGGTCGTTCGCAAAAATCCGACATGTGTATGGGCCTTAAAGGGATACTGTAGGGGGGTCAGGGGAAAATGAGTTGAACTTACCCGGGGCTTCTAACGATCCCCCACAGACATCCTGTGTTGGCGCAGCCACTCACCGATGCTCCGGCCCCGCCTCCGGTTCACTTCTGGAATTTCAGACTTTAAAGTCTGAAAACCACTGCTCCTGCATTGCCGTGTCCTCGATCCCGCTGATGTCATGAAGAGCGCACAGCGCAGGCCCAGTATGGTCTGTGTCTGCGCAGTACACTCCTGGTGACATCAGCGGGAGCGAGGACACGGGCGTGCAGGCGCAGTGGTTTTCTGACTTTAAAGTCAGAAATTCCAGAAGTGAACTGGAGGCGGGGCCGGAGCATCAGTGAGTGGCTGCGCCAACACAGGATGTCTGCGGGGGACCATTAGAAGCCCCGGGTAAGTTCAGCTCATTTTCCCCCGACCCCCCTACAGTATTCCTTTAAGTCTGGTTTTGATTAGGTAGATAAATGTTTCCAATTGTATAGAACTTTAGTCCTATTTGTAGATTGACAAACCGGAATCTCCCATGTGTGTCTTTAAGTTCATCTACAAAGGTAGCATTCAGACTTTTATGTAGGCCAATAGATACCCCCTTGAATTTGCCATCTGGGTTGGAGCTATGGAACAATCTATTAAACCATCTAGATTTCATAAGAGGTATAGAATCTGCCCGAAAATGAGTCTCTTGTAATGCTAAAACAGAGGTCCTCTGTTTATGGAAGTGATAGAGAATCTGTGATCTTTTCTGGGGGACATTTAATCCATTGGCATTAGAAGATGTTATTGTAAAGTCAGCCATCTCGCGTATATCAGGATAGCATGTGCATGTTTTAAATTAGAGATTCTACTATGCATGACTGTCATTCGTACTGGAAGCAAAGGGCTTAAAGAAAATAATGATAGAAGAAAAACGAAAACACAAACCATATAAACAATAAAGAACTTGGTATCAACGTACCTATCTCCTTGTCGGTGATCAGCAGTCTGTTCTGCCACCAAGGGAGCGAAATACATTTCGCTTCGCAATGTGGCTCTGATCAACGAGGGGTGGAGATGCATGGGATGTGGTCCATCCCTACATGTGTATATCTGTGAATCTTTAACCAGTATAAATATAAGTATAGGGCTCAGGTAAAAGAGGGATACCTGGTTACAACAAGCCTATCCCTCTGTATAATTATTGCTAGAACACTTTCCATTATGTGAGCTTATCCAACCTATAACATAAACATAAACAAGAAACGTAATCCCAAATAGAAATGTGACAAAATTTACGTATTTATCTCACCTCTCTATATAACCTAGGATTCTAGCCCTCCCCAGTACCCCCCAGCAGTATTAAATTAAGTTAGGCAGAGGCATGGCTGATATTCTGGTATGCTTAATAATGCCTGTGAGGATTTGAGCTAGACCTTTGTCCCATTTGTATAGTGGAAAAGACATGCTTATGGCATGTATAATATTTAGACAGGCCCCTTAAAGCAATAGAAAATGGGGCCTGTCTTCTGACAACAAGGAAAGAAATGGCGGTGCACCCCTGAGGGCTAGATGGGAAGGCAGAGTCTGTATTAGATAAATCAATAAACATTTGCAGTTAGCATAAGATCAATAGTGAGCAAAGGTTGCTTATCTGATGTGCAATCTTGCGCTTCAAGGATATACATGGAGTCCAATCTTGCGCTGAGAGAGAGAGAGAGAGAGAGAGAGAGAGAGAGAGAGAGAGAGAGAGAGAGAGAGAGAGAGAGAGAGAGAGAGAGAGAGAGAGAGAGAGAGAGAGAGAGAGAGAAGAGAGAGAGAGAGAGAGAGAGAGAATGTGTGATGTGCAATCTTGCGTTTAAGAGTACACAAATATGGATGTTCCCAAGCATGG
This sequence comes from Hyperolius riggenbachi, assembly GCF_040937935.1. Classification (NCBI taxonomy): domain Eukaryota; kingdom Metazoa; phylum Chordata; class Amphibia; order Anura; family Hyperoliidae; genus Hyperolius; species Hyperolius riggenbachi. Next base: position 149,597,030 of record NC_090653.1, on the reverse strand, counting down.
GGAATCTTCTGGAATCACTTAAAGTGGATTAAGTATTTGGAAAGGAAGAAGAGCCGATATTCAGAGGTATAATCATAAACAAGGCTTTTCATAAGACATCGCATTGTAACCTAATAAGCTTCTTGTCGTGACCTTCTATTGTCATTTCTTCTTGCCACCGGTTCCCAGCGGACTCTTGAAGGCCGGGAGACAGGAGGTTGGAATAAAGGCCAGTGAGTGATTTTAATAAGTGGCAGATCAAACAGAGATCGAATTTTAGGGAGATCTTCTGGAGAGCGAAATGTGAAGGATTTGCCTTCATGCTGGACGTTCAGGGAGAATGGATATCCCCATCTATAGAGAATGTCTTTATTGCGCAAAGCCTCTAGTAGGGGCCGAATTGCCTTCCTGAGCTGGAGGGTAAGGCTGGATAATAGTTAATAATAATAGAGGGTAAGGTCAGCTAATAGTTGAATTTTAGCGCCTTCAAAATCAATGTCCCCTTTAGTTTGGGCTGCTTTCATAATGGCTTCTTTCTCCTTATAGAAATGTACCCTGCATATGATGTCTCTAGGTTTGGAAGGATCTGCTTTGGGTGGACCCAGAGCTCTATGAGCCCTGTCAATTTCAATTTTGTGATCTGGCGGCGCTCCCAGGATCTGTCTGAATAGGCCTTCTAAGGTTGCCATAATGTCTGGAGGTTTTGTAGCTTCGGGGAGACCCCGTACTCTAATGTTGCTGCGTCTATGTCTATTTTCCATGTCGTCCATCTTAAGGTAGATGGACGAAATGTGATGCGAGTTATCATCAATAGATTCTTGTTGTTTGTCTAGCCTTTCCTCAAAAGTGTCCTGGCGCTTTTCCACCGCTTCTACCCTTGAGACTATGGGCCATATGCAGTTTGCTTTTTCACCAGTTTTCTCCTAGAAGATACTTTTTCATCTTCGATTTAAAATAACTTTCCTTCACTTTTCAACTAAAAAAGTACCAAAAAGTAGGTGAAGAGGTACTTTCAAATTTATTTTGAGTATTTTCTTGCTTGCTGGCGGCTTAAAAGGCATTTTATTGACAAGTTTAAAAATATCACCTAGGAGAAAACTCAGGGCCAAATGCAATTTACTTTTTCACCTATGTGGCTTACCTCTTGTCTGAAGTCAGTCATTTCCCTCTTGTAAGCTGCCTCCATGCGTAGAATGAGCAGCTCAAAGTCTTGCTTCGTCGGGAGGGAACTCACATAATCATGGAGATCTACCTCCAAGTATGAATCTGCTCCTTCCGAGGTAACCGGGGAAGCCATAACTGAGGTTTGATGGCGGGTGTCCGGGGCTGAGCTCGATGAGTTAGCAGGAGAGACTGCTTGTCGGAGATGGGCCCGGAGAGGCCTGCGTCTGGTGCCTGTGTGGTGACGCAGCAGTAAATACCTCCACCTCTATTCCTCCGTGGTCCGGTGTAGGGGATTGGTTTCCCGCAGAGCTCTTGTTCTGAGGGTTAGGAGGCTGGAATTCTCCTTGGGTAGACTGCGGGGAATGACTGGGTGAGTTGATGCGTCTCTTTGAAGCCGATTGAACTACTTGCTGATCACGCGGTGACGGCATGTTGCTTTCTTCCACTTCTGCCAGTCTCTGCTCTAGAGGTCTGAGAAAGCGAAGGATGTGCGCGGAACTTCTTTTAGGAGAGGTCTTCTTGTTCGTCTTCTTCTTCTTAGAAGAGCCCATGTGGGTGAAAACAGTTGGTAATCACGCTTTAGCTAACTTTAAATCTGTAGGGAAACGGGAGCCTCGCTAAGCTGCCTCCTCACTCCGCCATGCGCAAGCCACGCCCCCCCCCCCCCCCCCCCCCCCACTGAAATTTATAATGTAGGTACTCTTTAATCTCCTTTTTAACCTCCCTGGCGATATGGACAAGCCTGACTCATGTAGGGAAAAAGAGCTGAAAACGGGATGGACAAGTAAGGCTCGTCCATCCGTTTTTGTTTTGCTTTTTGCATTAAAATTTGCATTCATATGCAAATTTCTGCAAGCTCTGAAAACCCGCATATAAAAAGTCGCACACGAACACAAATTTTCTCTGCCCACACAGCCATAAAGAATAGATAAAGTGCAGTTTTTGTAAATATATCCTATCACCTCTTACCACATAAGCACACAAGTTATGCTGGGAATACACGTTCTATTTTTCGCATTCGATTCTCCGTGTGATCTATTAGCCATTCAGTTCTCAGCTCCATTCTCTTATCTTTTTTCCATTCACTTCTATGAGAAATCGTGCAGAACAGAATCGAGCATGTCGGAATTTTATCATCGAAGGCATCTATCGGAATGATTCTCTGGCAAAAGACGTAACGTGTATTCCCAGCACAAGATCACCAGGTGGCTCTTCTCACAAACAAGCTAGATACCCAGATGCCTCTTCTCACATTGGGCCTAGTTCACATCATACGGGCTGCTGTGCGCATTTCGGCAGCATGTATGGTGTGCGACACACAAGAACAGCAGAAGTGCATAGACAGCACTTCTGCCATTCAGATCATGTGCGCTATGCAGTAGTGTGATGCGCTTATCGCACAGCAATACTGCATTAAAGCGGATCCGAGATGAAAAACTAACTATAACAAGTAACTTGTCTATATCTATATCTTATCTAAACTTTAGATAGTTTACACATCAAATCTAGTTGCAAACAGCTTTAATAGAAAATGATTATTTCTTCCTGTGATACAATGACAGCAGCCATGTTTGTAAACATTACACAGAGGCAGGCTTATCTGTATCTTGAGCACTCAGCCTGTGAAAAAAAAACTAATCCCCCCTTCTCCCTCCTCCCCTCTGCCTCCGAAATCGATGGCTAGTAACACCTCCTTTTGCCCAGACTGAGCTCCCATGAGTCCTTGCTATTGCCAAGGCTCTCTGAAAACCAGTGGGTGTGGTTTATTTAGTTTATAGGGAATTAGAGTATTAACACAAAAACAAAATAAGTATTTGGCTTGAGGAATGCCCTATAAACAATAGGAAAGGAACACAATTACGCAATGAGTAAAAGTTCACCTCGGATCCACTTTAAGGATGTCAACGAGGCCTAACAATACTAGCTAGGTGACTAGGTATCTCTTCACACAAGCTAGATAACCAGGTGCCTCGTCATAGCCAAACAAGCAGGTCCATCCTCCCATGTCATCACATTAGCTAAATAGCCGGAAGCCTCTTCCTACACGACTATACAAGTTAGATGACCAAGTGCCTCATCTCAAAGCCATACAAGCTAAATGACCAGATTCTTATGAACTAGCCCATCTCTGGTTTTAGACGGCAACATACCTTTTGATCAAAAATGGTGCGGTTGTAAAAACTGTACAGTCTTGCTGAAAGCTCACTTTTTTTCTGCTTAAAATTCTTCACATACAGGGAAGTAGGACAGGAAAGATCATTCAGAAAGCAGTCGTGTACTTTACAAGGAAGACTCCTAAAGGGGGAAAGAGTTTGCGTTGCACAAATAATCATTATCATCCAATCTAAACATTTTAAAGTGGAACTGTAAATTCTCTGAAAACAGTTTCACTTACCTGGGGCTTCCCCCAAGCCCCCAGCAGCCGTATTGTCCCGAGCCGGTCCTGCACGATCTTCTGTTCTCCCGCCGCAGTGCAGCTTCGTTACCGTCGACTTACAAGTCGACGGCAACTGCACGGGCTGGGCGACATGAAGATTTATTCTCGTTCCAGCCCGCAATAGTGTCCTGCACATAGTGGGCGGGAACACGAACAAAGCTATGCGTAGCCAGGGCTAAGCCGACGGTAATGACGCTGTACCGTGGCGGGCGAATGGAAGAGTGTGCAGGACCAGCGCGTGACAGGGCGGCTGCTGTTTGCTTGGGAAGCCCCAGGTAAGTGAAACCGTTTGTTTCAGGGAATTTACAGTTCCACTTTAAGGGTATACAAAGAAAAAATTATCAAAGGCAGTTCCCAAAAGCTCATCACTTGTTCTAGAGTCCTGTGAAGAGAGTCTACTATCCTGTGAAACGTGATCGTACTTCAATTGTTCTGCATTAGCCCAGGCTATAAGCAGCCTTAAGGGCTCGTTCACACCTAGGGTGTTTCGTGTTTTTGTTTTTTGAGTGCCAGCGATTTAAAAAAAAAAAAAAAAAAAAAATGCCCTAAATTTGCTAGTGCAATGAATCCTTATGGGATAGTTCATATCAGCACGTTTTGTCTGCTTTCCACTCAGCAAAGCGCTGCATGTACCATTTTATACTGCATTTTCGCTACAATGCAAGGTATAGGAAAAGCGCAAAACGCTCACAAAATCGCTTTGTGTGGCGATTGCGTCTGCGCCTTTAAGAATAAATACATTGTATTTATTCTTTTCAGGGTCAAAAAGTTAACTTCTTGACTTGCGTCAGGAAGTGAAAAAAATAGAATCGCTCCACAAAAGCGCTTTGAAAAGTGCAGTTCAAAATTGCAAAATGCTGGCGTTTGGAGTTTCGATTATAGATGTGAACAAAGCCTTACTGAGTCCTGTCTAAAGCTTTGTACATATGCTCGGCTACGTCCATGAGTTAGAGGCAGATTCCGATGGTCAACAGACAATTTGGTTAAACTTTTCCCTAACAGTATTAAATTGGTTTATCAATAGCAGTCCTACTGATGCAACGCTACTCTGCATATTTACCCTTCAGTTGTCATTTTGTCAATGTACACTAATCATTTTCAATTCCGTTATCCAAGGAAACCATAGTATAAAGAAAAACATGGGTAAGCAAGGTTGGGTACATGCAGTAAAACCAGTCCAACTGGACTGGTGCAATCCATGTGGATTTGATATATTTTAGTAACTTGGTTGTGTCAGTACATATGTATCTGATATCTACTGCCGACCAGAACCATCACAAGATCATCGTTTCCCACAACATTCAATAATTGTGGTGGCTAAGCAGTGTGCAGAAATGGCTGGTTATCACTCACATGTTCCCCGGATGAGGTTTTTCTATGCCACCAATCAATTCTTTCACATCTTGGTCAGAAGTGAAATAGGGACTGTTAGAAAAGTCTGAGCATGACTGAGGTTTCTTTTTCGCCTTGATCTTTTTATTGGTCACATCCAAGCACGGTATTTTTGCAGGCTCTAGAAAAGTAGTCAATCAGAACAAAATGTGATCGTCCAGAAATGTAAATACATGACAAAGCACAATCCTCCTATAAAAATGACAAGAGGGTAGTGCCAAGCCTTCCATGTTTTCTTTTATTGAAGTGATCACCCTTTCGTGTATCAGTTATAATGCTCCCCATTGTTCCATTCATTATAATGCATTACAAACAAAACACCTTGGAAGCTACAAAAAGCTGCTTGCCCATTTTTCATACTGGCTTTGTAAGTGTTTGGAAGCAGGACCAGTATGAAAAGCTAGAAAACTGAAGAAAGAAGTTAATGGTCTATGGCAAGACACCAAAATCTAGGCCTGTCCACATGCAGGTGTTCTGATGACCTATGTCAGCATAATGTTATGCGTCTCTGCTTCCGTGCAGCAATGGAATAGAGCATCAGATGCCTGCATTTGTTTAAAAGAATGTCAGAAATGTGTTCAGTGCTGCATTGTAGTGCAGTGGTCCCTTGCAGGATGGACATCTGTGAATGTGTCTATAGTCAAGCATAGATCCATTGTACTTGTTAGTTGCTTGTCTAGTTCTTAGTGTGCTACTATAGTGGACTGGAGGATGTGTGAAACAGGCATCCTTTAAAATGGAAACTATAATATACTATGTTCAGGTGCAAGTAAATTGCATGGGTGTATATCTTAACATATGTTATGCACAAAGAGCTTTTGCTTCGTAACAGGTTAAGAGAAACGTTAACCTTTTTACAATTCATGCTATTAAAAAGAAATACGCCAACCTGTTAATGGAGCTTTGGGTTGAGCTCTGTTTGAGGATGAAGATGGCGTTTGGCTTTTGGTCCAGTTTTTAATGCGATCCATAAGACACTCAAACTCGTCATCAGAGCTTACAGCTACTGGACTCTCCACATTTTCCAGCCTTCCCAAGTGCTTTTCATCAGGAGGATTCTGGCAGCTCTCCTTGTAATTTTGTGGCACAGATTTTGACTTCTGGGCATTATTCTTTTGGATATTCTTATCTCTATTTGTCTTCGATCTGTCACACCATCTGCTTCTTATAACTATAGAATCATCATCACTGTCGCTCACAAAGACCGGATCATCCAACCGCATAGACAAAACTGGTTTCGGACTTGCACATACTGTTCTAGTGGGCTTCATTTCTTTGGATAGTAAGCAAAATAGAAATGATAAACGTTCTGCCTCAATCTAGGCTATAGTTACAGATGTAGCACTGAATATTTCATCCAGACTCCACATACCATTTTTACTTTTGTTTCTTTTCTCATTTTTGCATGGCACAGAAGCAAAATAATCATCCTCTTCTGAATCAACAATAAAATCATTCAAGCTACAAACCAAAAAACAAACTATTATTATGGAATAAGCAACAACGTGGAAAAGAATTATATTTCATGCTTTATTATGATGGCCTGAAGAGTTTGTCAGATTTTGAATTTAAAAATTTCGTAAAAGATTAACGGAAACAATTTGCGATGGATAAGTTTTAAAGGGCTCATTCGCACTAGACAACGCATGCATGAATGCAATTTTGTGCATGCTTTCATGATGCATGGCGCAATCCGTGTCAGCAACGGTGGCTCCAACACTTTTAACCCGACGGGAGTTGGCATGAGTCATGTGATAGTGTTCCCGTGCATGTTACATTGCAATATGCTGGAACGCTTTCTGTATTGTAAACAAGAACATGAAAGTCAATGAACTTTCATTTTACCATGCACATCTCTCACACACACACACACACTAAATGACAGCAAAGCAGGTTGTGTGAATGAGCCCTTAAAATGTAGGCAAGACAAAAATTTATAATTACCTGGGTCTTCCTTCAGCCACCTTTAGGCCGTTAGCTCCTTTGCCGTCCTCCCGGGCCCCGCTGGCTGGCCCAATCCCTTTTTACAGTCAGTTCAGTAGTGTTGTACAGAGCAGGCGCAGAACTCTCCCGGCAAAGGAAGCAGGATGGGTGCACGCAACCCAGCCATGTATGTGCAGTACAGCTGCACTGGAAGATTGACCGGGCCAGCCAGCTGACCATCAGAGTGGCCCAGAATGACGGCGAGGAAACTTATGGCGTAAAGGAGGCTGAAGGAAGCCCCAGGTACGTATAAATGCTTTTCGTTTACCTCAAGTCTGTACACAGCGCAGCTCCCCTTATTTGATGGCAAAACGGTGGCCACAAGGGGCGCTGGAGGGAGGAGGATGGTGCTGTGTGCTCTACGCAAACAGAGGATTTTAATATTGGCAGTTGTATTGTACCAGTACTCCACATATCTGGACAGTTTGTACAATAAGTATAATTGCCAACGGTCTCTTGAATGCACAGCTTCCACTATCAAGCTTTTCTGCCATAACCAGTATCAATCTATTGCTTATCTCCATGATAATGAAACCAAAGGTAAAAGAAGCACTGCAAATTAAAAAAACAGCAAGCAATGGGCAGCGCTCACAGGCTGCAAGTGAAGTGAAAGCTCCAGAGATATGCCCAGCCCCTTGGGGCTAAATACACACCTTGAATACAAATCAGATGCAAATTATGTGCTAACACTAATCTAAATTCTAAAATTTGAATGCAAGCTGACACCCCTGGAGGCAGCTAGCCTTTGTACAGCAGAAGGAAATGGCAGCGCTACCTGCACAAGTATGCAGAGCTCGACTAACGGGCAGGTTACACACCTTGCATTCAAAACACGGGCACGTCACCGCCGTAGGAGAGTCTATTAGGGATAATTTGTGCACAACTTATGCTGAAGCTAACGCCCCCTTTACTGTACCTGTTTTGAATGCAAGGTGTGTAACCTGCCCGTTAGTCGAGCTCTGCATACTTGTGCAGGTAGTCAATTCAGGTGCAGCGTGTGTTTGGAAGCGCTGCCATTTCCTTCTGCTGTACAAAAAACTTAAAAAAACAACAAAACAAAATATAAATCACATTATCCAAAATTCTCATACTGAGTATGAGAAGCAAGAACTTTCAAACATGACATTTTCCCTTACCTGCCGTTTTGCTTGTCCTGCGTTCTAGATTTAGTTAGTTTGGGAGTTTTCAGTTTTACTAGGACTAAAAATGTAAAAATCAATGTGAGAATCAAAATTTCACAATAAAAAGAACATCATTTTATTACTGCCTAAAGGCGTAAAAGGGTTGTGTAATAATACCCTATGAGGACAGCAAATCATTGCAAAGACTGTGTTAAAATCCCATAATTAAATGATGTTAGAGGCCAACTAAATCCAAAACTGAACGTAAAAAAATGATATTTAAGTAAACACTGTGTATAGATGCAAGATGTTCTCTCCCCAAAGGTTGAAGTCATCAGGTGTGGACATGTGACAAACTAGAAAGAACACGTGCCGGACTGCTTCCCACAATTCCAGCATATCAGAAGAAATCATGGGCCATATTCACTAAATATCAGTATTTATCTATACAGTGCAGTTTCTAGGCTAAAATGCACCCAGGGCGAGGGTGTAAAAATTGCGCCCCCCCCGGAGCAAGGTATGGGTGCCCGCAGTATAGGTTTGCCAGGTCTAGTTACACTTAGTATAGGTCCTACCAGTATAGGTAGCCAAGAATAGGTACCCCAGTATAGGTAGCCAGCTATAGGTCCCCTAGTATAGGAAGTCAGGCATAGGTGAGCCAGTATAGTTGCCCCCACTATAGGTTAGCCAGGTAGGTGCATCCAGTATAGGTAGCCAGTATAGTTGCCCCAGTATAGGTTAGATAGGCAGGCGCCCTCGGTATAAGTTAGATAGGTAGGTAGGTGCCCCAGTACAGGTTAGCTAGGTGGGTGCCTCTAATATAGGTAGCCAGAATAGTTGCCCCCAGCATAGGTTAGATAGGTAGGTGCCCCCAGTATAGGTTATTTAGGTAGGTGTCTCCAATATAGGTAGCCAGTATAGTGGCCACCTGTATAGGCTAGCTAGGTAGGTAGGTGCCCCCAATACAGGTTAGATAAGTGCCCCTAGTATAGGTTAGATCGGTAGCTGCCCCCCCCCCCCAGTATAGGTTAGATCGGTAGCTGCCCCCCCCCCCCAGTATAGGTTAGATCGGTAGCTTCCCCCCTAGTATAGGTTAGATAGGTAGGTAGCTGCCCCCCTGTATAGGTTAGATTAGGTAGCTGCCCCCCAGTATAGGTTAGATTAGGTAGGTAGCTGCCCCCCAGCGTAGGTTAGATTAGGTAGGTAGCTGCCCCCCAGCGTAGGTTAGATTAGGTAGCTGCCCCCCAGCGTAGGTTAGATTAGGTAGCTGCCCCCCAGCGTAGGTTAGATTAGGTAGCTGCCCCCCAGCGTAGGTTAGATTAGGTAGCTGCCCCCCAGCGTAGGTTAGATTAGGTAGCTGCCCCCCAGCGTAGGTTAGATTAGGTAGCTGCCCCCCAGCGTAGGTTAGATTAGGTAGCTGCCCCCCAGCGTAGGTTAGATTAGGTAGCTGCCCCCCAGCGTAGGTTAGATTAGGTAGCTGCCCCCCAGCGTAGGTTAGATTAGGTAGCTGCCCCCCAGCGTAGGTTAGATTAGGTAGCTGCCCCCCAGCGTAGGTTAGATTAGGTAGCTGCCCCCCAGCGTAGGTTAGATTAGGTAGCTGCCCCCCAGCGTAGGTTAGATTAGGTAGCTGCCCCCCAGCGTAGGTTAGATTAGGTAGCTGCCCCCCAGCGTAGGTTAGATTAGGTAGCTGCCCCCCAGCGTAGGTTAGATTAGGTAGCTGCCCCCCATAATGGAGGGGGGACCCGGAGTCGCGGGGAGGGCAGCCCGACCTCTCCCTCCCTCTCCTGGGCCGCCCTCCCCCCTCAGACGCATACTCAGGCAGGAAGCGCCGCTGTTTACAACTCACCTCCCTGGCTCCAAGCGCTGCTCTCTCGCCGCCGGTCTTTTCCTCTCTGCCTACACGCTGATACACACGCTGCTTACGGCAGCGTGTGTATCAGCGTGTATACAGAGAGGAGACCTGCGGCGAGAGAGCAGCGCTTGGAGCCAGGGAGGTGAGTTGTAAACAGCGGCGCTTCCTGCCTGAGTATGCGTCTGAGGGGGAAGCACGGAGGGCGGCCCAGGAGAGGGGAGGGAGAGGTCGGGCTGCCCTCCCCGCGGCTCCGGCTCCCCCCTCCATTACAGCGCCCCCCTCCCAACAGCGCCCAGGGCGGCAGCACGCCCAAGAAACGGGCATGTATCTATATGAGGAAGTAGGACTTTGCAGGTCACATGAAAAGTACGTTATGTAGAAGTTCCATTTTATCCCAACAGGTAATAAACAGGTTCAAGAGATCTTAAAGGGAAAACTTCTGTTTAAAGAAAAAACAAGCCACAAACATGGATCTATGCACTCAAGTTGTTAACTATGGTTAAAAATCTTTCAATTCCAATCTTCAGCCATTTACTTTCCAAGGGCTGGTTCCCACAGACGCTCGGCACCGCGTTCAAACGCCTACGATTAACCACTAGCTTTAAAAGGCTTTTGGGAAGCCTTCAAGGCTAGCATTTAGGGTCCCAACACTTGTTTCCTGGCGTTTACCGCCTCTGAAAACAACATGTTGCTTTTGAGACGAGACACGGCGCTGGGATCTACTGCAAGGCTTTCATGAGAGCCTGCAAAAACCAGCCCGAAACGCTCCCGTTCACTTGAATGGAACGGCGGTACGTCCCAAAAACATTGCGTCCGAAACGCCGCGTTTAACCCCGCAAAAGCGTCCATGTGAACCAGCCCTAAAGCTGACAGCAAACTCCGGAGCTCTTCTTAGCAATAGTCCTCTTTGTACGGTTAGTCTAGTTGCTATACAAAAACTCCCACCTTGCCGTGGGTGTAATTAGCTGCTCAGAACAAAAATTCCAGTCAAAAGGATTTGTCACTAATTTTTAACTTCTAGACTAATCAGTTGCTCGGCAGCAGTTTCTTTTACATTTCTACCAGTTTCTTGTAGAAAGTGTGAGGTGACTATTTATATTTGCATAAAAACCATGCAATTAAGCAGAAAGAAAAAAATGTCTTCCATAAATCATTCGGCTCGGGTATGCTTTAGGATTTACCTAGTTCAAGTTTTAGGTTCACTTGGGCTTTATAGTGGATTCAGTGGATACCAGAAAAGAAAGAAGCTTGATGTTGAAAAACTACTACTGCTTCTCTGCCATTAGGGATGGTGAATAAGATGCAAAAAGTAAATAAATAAAAAAAAATGCACAACAGGTAAGTCATTCATTTCTAAGCAAGTTAATCATTTGTAAAACAAAAGAAAACAAACAAAAATATATATATATAAAAATATACATACAATTTTCAAACTCTTCATCACTGGAATACAGATTCACTACGCTGGCTCTATTAAAATGAAAAATGGAGTCAAGGAACAATCAGAATCTTTGGCAAGATCAATGGTCATATGATTGAGATACACTATTAACAGGAATATAGGCAAACTAAAAGCAAACTAAAGACACACTGACTGCAGAAGACCAGATTCATGCACTCGCTCGATTAGTAATTCGATCCAATGAGCTTTAATTCCAACGCCCAACTATAAATAATATTTAAAAGAAATTCCCCCAGATCCCCCCCTCCCCCCCCAACCCTTACCTCCCCTTCTGGTAGCAGATCTACCTTATTAGCACATCCAAGCCTACTTGATACCCTTCAAGGCTGAGTCTTGGTTTCCCTGCTATAGCAATCCAAATCTAACCAGGACATGGACGAGATACTATAGGCTGTCCGACTCAAAGTTCGTTCACTCACACATGTTAAAGGTTTAAATTTGTCCTATCGGACTTATGTTGACACTAAGGACAGGGAATATCCCAGTTCTTACTACGGTTAACCTGATAAGTACCTATCGTTTAACTCTCAGATTCCAATATACTAGTACTGTCATTGCAAACTATTCCATATTCTTCGGCTCTAATAATCTGTATTTCCTGACATTATAAATGTTGTTTAAATCTCTGCAATTGATGGAATATTATATGTAAGTTTTACAGTATGATTCTTTGTTAACTTTACAAATTTTAATAAAAAAATTACGGAAAAATAAATAAAAAATAAAAAAATGAAAAATGGTAGCGTTACCAGTGTGGTTGAAATAAGCTCAGCATGTTCACATTGAGGGTTTGTTCACATTACAAGAGCTTTTATGAGCGCTTTGTGATTTTAAAAGCTCCTGCTAATGTTATCCTATTTGTGTGTTCTCACTTGAGCTATGTGATTTTGTAAAAATCCCCCATAGCATTGCATTGGCAAGAGCTTTTTTCAAATCTCTAGCGCTTAAAGGATACCAGAACCAAAAAAAATGATAGCTGCAGTGTGTGGGGGTTAAAAGTACATACCATCCGCTCCTCCTGTCGCCGTTAGTGTAACATACACGCTGGTGTCCCGGCGACTTGCTTGACCTTTCACCCGGACATACTGTGCCGTGTGCGCAGTATGTCCTCCCCTCTTCACTTCTGGCCGGCGCATAGCAAGCAGCTCAGAAGCGTGCTGATCCCTCTGTCTCCTCTGGGCTGCATGTGCGCTCCACTACACCAAGCGTCACATGCTAATCATGTGACGCTTGGTGTAGTGGAGCACACACGCAGCCCAGAGGAGACAGAGGGATCAGTGTGCTGAGCCGATCGCTATGCGCCGGCCTGAAGTGAAGAGGGGAGGACATACTGTGCACACAGGGCGCAGTATGTCCGGGTGAAAGGTCAAGCAAGACGCCGGGACACCGGCATGTATTACACTAATGGCGGCAGATGGAGGGGGGTGAGGAGGAGCGGATGGTATGTACTTTTAACCCCCCCACACACACACTGCAGCTATTTATTTTTTTTTAAAAGCTTTTATAGTGTTAATATGCCCTAAAAGTTACAAAACAAAGTATGCACTAAATAAGGTGTTATGAATGATACGGACGTCGAGCCAATTAGCGATTCTGTATAGTTTCGCACAGCAGAATGTCACTTTGTTTAAACGTACACCAGATGTCTTTTCCTTCTCTTCTGAGTGAAAGCAAACCCATCACCACACTGAATTAGAGTCCCTTTCCTGGCCAGTGACTTGTTAATTAGCCAAGGAATGTGAAACCCTAGCCTGGTATAATATGTCAAAGGTTGTTCTAGCTGTCACGCTCAGCTGCTAATTGAGCACCAAAAGGTCCTTTCATCCAGGGTAAGCCAAAGGAAGCTAGCTCCACAGGGGTTCACTGAAGGGCTCAGACACAGAGGCACCGCTGAAGAACAGATTTAAATGCATATGGTTTAGGATTTCGGTCTGTTAAATGAAAACCGTGTACAGCACAGCTATGAAATTAATATACCCATATATACTCGAATACAAGTCGACCCCATTATTTGACCCTCTTAATCTGGCATTTTTTAATATCTCAAATAAGTCTACCCAGGAAAGTTGTGGTCAAGTCCAAACCTTCTGTCAGTATAGTAAGTGATAAATAAGGTTAACAATGGGCATGTATAAGGCAAGATACATGGAGCAACCCTGCATGATCTCCATGCACGTTCCCCACACTGTGTTGCTATGAATGCGTTAATACACAACATTAACAGCAGCAGTCGTGTTGGAAACATGCTTGCAGATCATAAGGAGTTAATTGCTTCAAACAAGCACCAGCACACTGCACAGGAGCAGACAGGGAAGAGAAGGCCAGTCCTGCACTTCAAATTAAAGTCTCATACACACATCAGACCGTAGTCTTTTGAAAATAAAAAGGTCACAGACCAATTTTACCCCCTTCCATGTAGTATGAGAGCCATACCTACACAGTCTATTCTATGGAGCTTAACTCCCCATCAGAAAAAAAATCATTGCAAGGTGCTGCACGCAAAGATGCTGTACACATGCAACAGATCAGTATCTGCAAAAGATCTCTTCCTGCAAAATGCATTCATAGTCTATGATATCTGCATATCATCATACACACCTTGTTTAACAGACATTCATCTGCAGATCAGATCCACCAGGATGGATTTTCAGATCTGCAGATGATTGTCTGATCTGCAGATGGATGTCAGTTAAACAAGGTGTGTATGATGATCTGCAGATCTCAGACTATGAATGCAATTTGCAAGAACGGATCTTTGTTTCCAGCCTGAGTGCTTAGGGCTGTGTAAACAGCTCTGTCAACTTTACCATTCAGATGCAGGGTGGGTCAGTGTCAGCTGTCAGTGAATTCCCCAGTGTGGATGCAGCTAAAACTCCCAGGCACGCTTATAGCCTCCATAAACAAATCATTGGAACATGCTGGCTTCAGCTCCCATCCAGCGTGTCCCATCGTTCTGATCCCCTCCTTCACTTCCTCATTCGTCACTATGCAGGGCAGCCCAGCCTGTGTGTAGTAAAGGGGAGCTGCAGGCACCAGCGAGGACAGTGATCTGTGGCCAGAACGGACGGAGGATTTACGAGCAGCCAGCGGGGGTTAGAGCAGTAAAGGAGGCACACATAACAGGACTTTGAGCGGCTCCTACCCCGCGGCTGTTTAGCATCACGTGCTGTCAGAGCGGGGGTTAGTCCATTTTGCAGCTTGTAGGGGGGAGCTGCATTATGGCGACCCAGGCATCTGAGTAAAGCAGGGACACACAATCTGGCTGGATGGCAGCACTAGGGTGGCAGAATGAAGCAAATGCAGAGTAGAGGGGACACTTGATACTCAGCTACAAGTCAGAAATTTAGGTCTGATGCGAGTATAAGTCGACCCCCCTACTTCACAAAAGTAGATCAGACCTAAATTTCTCGACTTATAGTCGAGTATATACGGTAGTCTTGCACGTTAAAATCTGCCCAATGTGATGATATAAAATTCATAACAATAAACCCGTCTGGTTATTGGTGTACGACCCTTCTCGGGGGCAGGACAGCCTAACGCACTCATGCAAGATGTCATATTAAATCGGTATTTTCTGAAAATCAAGAATCTGCTATCCACCTAAATATGACCTGTATAGTTTTACAATTTAAGCTCAAAATCCTCCTAGGAGGAGGTGGACTGTCATTGGTGGGTAATTTGGAGGGGGCAGGCGTTGCCACACCCCCAAACCAGCTTCATCAAAAGCACATTGCCAGCAGGCGGACTTCAGTCCTCCAAATCCCATCTTCACGAGAGCCTGCTGCTGCTAACCAGAGGACCATGTGGTTAGCAGCCATCTTGGAACTGTAACATATGCTTGGATTACAAAATATACCTAAAAGGCCTATGATTCTGAAACCAAGGACTATGCTTTTCTTTTCCCAGAAGGAAATATCCCCACACAGACTGCATTTCGGCTAAGTAAACCTTTCACAATTATTCCCTTTTATTTTAAGCTTTGTGTGTATATGTTAGTGTATGTAAATGTGTGTAATGCAATTTTGTTATTAAACATTTAAAAATAGTTTTACAGTTATGACCTGTTCCTGAACATACACAATCGTACTTACTCCTCCGAAAACGTTACCGTGTGTTCTAGAGTATTTTGTATATATAACCCGTATGCTTGAATCGGGCACCGATAGACAGATCTGGCGCCGATCCCTGCATACAGCTAAGGGTTAACTTACACAGTGTTCGCAGTGTGCTAATATATTTACAGTCATGTGCTGACTCACAGGTGGTGGCAAGTATTTGAATTGTACGTGTGTGGTGAATCCTTTGGAGTCAGGACGCTCCTCTCGGCTAGTCTGTTCAAAGATTGCGAATCCACATATGGGCATCTATGCGCAAAGCGACAGCGAGACCGAGTTTCTGACTGAGCGATTGACCCGATCAAGGACCGGCCCATGCAGTCTATGACAGAAGGCAGCATGTGGCTTATCAAGGCTTCAGAGCACCTGATATGCAGGTTTGTTTAGGGTCCTTTTACACTGTGCTGGGAAAAAAATGCAGCACATGGCAGCGTTGCAAGCATACAGTGAAGCATTCAGTACAATGAAAGCATGCTTCACTCCCACAGGTTGCCCTGCAAACACACTGCATGCTGTGTGCTCTCCTGATGGAACGCACGCCAATCAATGCGATAGCCCCATAGGAATATCACTGCATCTCGTGATGCGATGATATTGCCCATTACGATGTGACAGACAGTGTGAAAGAACTCTAAAAGTATAAGGCTAGGTACGCACTTAACAGAAAAGCTAGCGTTGCGGTAAACTGTGTTTTTGGCGCTAATGGCAGTCAAAAAAAAAAAGCATAAAGGCACATGCATTTTCTATGCGTGCATTTTCAAAAACGCTGGTTTTGTTGCATAATACGCAAATACGCATCAAAAACGCACATAATAAAAGTCAATGGAAAAGCAATGATCTGCATTTTTCTAAAAAAAAAATGGTTTTGTGAGGCATTTCCGCTTCCGGTTGTCTTCCTAATTTGCATAAAACCAATTGTAAAACGCATACAAAACGCATATGCATTTTGTATATGCGAACCGCAAGAGCATTAAAATGCACGCTTGAAATACGCATTTGCAGTGAAAATAAAAAAAAACGCTAATGCACATGCAACATAAACGCCAAATAAAAACCCACAAAAAATATGCACATGACAATATGCAGCCTTCCATGTTATGTGTGCACCCACCCTTTTGCGGGAGTGATTTTTCCACATTTAACACGGGAAAATCATTGGACTTTAACGTTTTGGGAGCAATCACGATTAGCGGTTCTATACATGCTAATCGCAATCGCTCAACAATCGCCGCCAAAACGCTGCATGTAACGTGTTTTCGATTATCGCTAATGGCAAAAAGTCCACGATGGCAGCAGTGAGAATGTGCTAATCGGTTTTAAAAACCGCTAGCGGCTTGCGGTGAGCAGGAATCGTGCGATTCCAGCTCAGATGTGAATGGGGCCTTAGAGGAAGAAGATGAGCAGGCCAGCCAGGCAATTTGCATTGTTTAAAAGGAAATAAATGTCAGCCTCCATATACCTCATCTTCCTTTTAAGATGCTCCACAAGTTAGGGCCTATTTCCACTAGTACACTTTGCGTTTGCATCCAAATTTGCATAGACCAATTAATGAGATTTGGAAAATGCACTTGTTTTAATGCAAACTTTTGCATCCGATTTTCAATCTCCATAGAAACATGACATCATTAGGACTGCATAGAAAACGGCATGTTATTGGAAAACTGATGCAAATGTGCATGACCTTCATTTCTGCATCGCAATTAGAAAAACGCATTCAATGGAAACTACTCTATTGAACTGCATTGGTGTTTAACGATTGGTGTCAGCAACCAGAGAGAGAATCTGATTCCTGGCGATCTGCAGTATCCCCAAGAATACAGATATACCCGATTATTGAGGATCTGCAGTATCATCAATAATCAGATATGTCTAACCTCTAGACACCAGAGTGGGTGAGTGTTTAGTAACAGTAACAACTCTGAGTGGAGACCACCAGAGGAGCTGGCGGCCCAAGACACCTGAGGAATTCACCCCTTACTGTGGGTGATATTCCTATAGCCTGTGGATCCCTGGGCGAGGGACCGAGGCTGGGTTGCAGGAAGCCCTGCTGCTAATATGAAAGGTTTTGCCCTGAACTGGGCTAACGTGATACAGTAATAGCACAATCCTAGTCTGGGGTGTGAGGTCCGTAGTCACAACACCCCGGAACTAGTCTGGAGCATAACATAAAAGATAATACAATTCCCTAGCCTTAGGTGTGAGGTCTGTGATCATCAACACCCTGGAACTAGTCTGGAATATAACAAATGATATTACAATTCCCTAGTCTTTGGTGTGAGGTCCGTAATCATCAACACCCTGGAACTAGTCTGGAATATAACATAAATGACAATACAGTTCCCTAGTCTTGGGTGTGAGGGCCTTGATCTCAACACCCTGGAACTATGCTAGAGGAGAATACACAGAAGATACACAGTATTCCTAGTCTGGGTGTGATGGCCTTGATCTCAACACCCTGAAACTGGTCTAACAAATAATACAATTCAATTAGTACTTTAGCTATCAACAGAATCTGGCTAAGTGTGAATTCCCAGGTCCACCTGGTTCAAACACACTGTAAGGATCTGACTATGGTCTAAATGCTTCCACAAAAGTGTTTGCAATGGCAGACAACCAGCAACTGACAAGCAGCAGAATATATAGTAGCTGAACTCTGCTGACCCCGCCCGAGCCACTCAGCCAATCATGAGTCCAGCAGGAATCAGCTGACCGTCCTGATCAGCTGACACTTCCCCTGCTGGTATAAAGGTCCTGACTTCTGGCCCGCGCGCGCATAGCTCTCCATCCATCTATGTGGACTAACAGACCCAGTCACTCCAAAGGCACGCTGCTGCGTACAAACCGCCACGTTGGACGCGGAAACAGCCGCTTTGCTGTTAGAACATGCGACGGCTTTTCTGCGCTCTGCCACACTACCAGATGCGTGCCTACGCGTGCAAACCGCCGCGTTGGACGCGGAATCGGCCGCCTTGCTTTCAGCACACGCGGCGGCTTTTCCGCGTTCTCACAGTACCCCCCTCTGAGGACTGGACTCTGGACATCTCCTTCCTGACTTTCCAGGATGTAGGTTAGAGAATTCCCTTTTTATCTCATACTCAGGCCGGTCATTAATCAACACAGGGTGGGAGGGAGTGGAATCCACCTGCACTGCTGGCTTGAGCAGGGACC